>NC_081555.1:133481356-133511746 GCF_963082655.1 Stomoxys calcitrans
ATTAAAAACCCCTTTTTGAACGATGCGGTTCAATGCAAGCAAACAAAGAAATGGCTGAGGCAAAAAAACGGCATCTACTCCAAAGTATTTTTAAAGTAGCCAAGTGTTTTGTTAAATAAGAAACAATTAAAAATGTGCTGTGTTCGGCCGGGCCGAATCTTATATACCCTCCACCATGGATAGCATAAGTTAAGTTCTTTAAACTAAGAAATGAAAATTAGACACCAAGCAAGCAATCATGGAGTGTCCTCCTTCAGGTGCTCAAGGCGTAAAATCGTTGCGCAAAATTTTAGATAAATCGGATAAGAATGACGCCCTCTAGAAGTTCAAGAAATAATGTTGGGAGATCGGTTTATATGGGAGCTATATCAGGTAATTGAGCAATTTGTCCCATTTACAATGCCAACCTACCTACACAAATAAAAAGTAAAATTTTTGCAAATTTTGCCCATGAACATTCCACTAAGGAACAAGAGCAAATTTCACACATATCAATGAATGCAGTCCAATTCAAGTTTAAGCTCAAAGATAAGAAGCCTCCTTTTTATAGCCGAGTCCGAACGCCGTGCCGCAGTGCGACACCTCTTTTGGAGAGAAGTTTTACATGGCATAGTACTTCACAAATATAGCCAACATTAGGAGGGGTATCCCACCGCTGAAAATTTTTCTGATGGTCTCGCCGGGATTTGAACCCAGGCGTTCAGCGTCAAAAGGCCGACATGCTTACCTCTGCGCTACGGTGGCCTCCGGTGGCTTTGTTCAAAATTTCTGGTGTCTAGCTTTACTCCTTCAAAAGTAAGCGTGCTTGCGACATTAAGACAGACGGACGGATGCGGCTGAATCGACTCAACACAATCAAGGATATATAAACATTGTTGGGTCTCAGTTCAATATTTCAAATATTACAAACGGAATGACCACATTAGTATACCCCCATCCTATGGTGGAGGGTATAAAACAAATGCAATCAAATGAAATATTAATTCATTTCAAGGATGGGTCTTGAGTGCACTACTTTTCAATTTCTTTGATAAGGTGCGTTGAAATAGGATAGGTGTTTGACTTTCTATTACCCCACCACTTTTCTTGAGCATACATTGAAACGGGAGCTGCAAACATTGAATTTCAGTGGAATATAAAATCGCTAAGGATGCATTTGAAAGTAATAAATGAATCAAAACAAGTAAAAGCGTGCTAGGTTCAGCCAGGACGAATCTTAGGAACCCACCACCATGGATTCCGCTACAATATGGGAGCTATATTAGGTTGTAGACCGATTTGGACCGTACTGGGCACAAATGTTGAAAGTCATAAAAGAACATCGCATGAAAAATTTGTGCCAAATCGGATGAAAATTGAGGCTTCCAGGGACTTAAGAAGTCAAATCGGGAGATCGGTTTATATGGGAGCTACATCAGCGATTTGAACCGTACTTGTCACAGTTATTGGAAGCCTTAACAGAACACTTCATGCAAAATTTCAGCCACATCGGACAAAAATTGCGGCTCCAGGGTCTCAAGAAATTAAATCGGGAGAACGGGTTGTATAGGAGCTATATCAGATTATAGATCGATCCGGGCCGTATTTTGTGCAGTTGTTGAAAGTCATAGCAGAACACGGATCAAAGTAGAGGCTTCCAAGGGTTCAAAAAGTCAAAACGGGAGATCGGTTTATAGGGGAGCTATATATACAGATTTTGAGCAGCTGTTGGAAGTCATAACAGAATACTACCTGCAAAATTTCAGCCAAATCGGAAAAAAATTGCGGCTTCCAGGGGCTTAAGAAGTCAAATCGGGATATAGGTTTTTATCGGAGCAATGTCTAAATTCGGACCGATATGGCCCATTTGCAATTCCCAATGACCTGCATTAAAATTAAGTATCTATGCAAAATTTCAAGCGGCCGGGCCGAGTCTTAGCAACCCACCATCATGGATTCTGCTAAAATATTGGAGCTATTCAGGTTTTACACCGATTTGGACCATACTTGGCACAGTCTTGAAAGTCATAAAAGGACTCTATATTTCAGTCAAATCGAATAAAAATCGCTGCTTTTAAGGGCTCAACAAGTCAAATCGGCAGATCGATTTATTCGACAGTTATTGGAGGTCATAATAGAACACTATGTGCAAAATTTCAGCCAAATAGGATGACATTTGAGACTTCTAGGAGCTCAAGAATTAAGGAAGATCGGTTTATATGGGAGCTATACCAAGTTCTTCACCGAATTAAACCCTACTAGGCACAGTAATTGGAAATCATAAAAGAACACCGCATGCAAATTTTGAACCAAATCGAAAGTTGAGGCTTCCAGGAGCTTAAGAAGCCAAATCGGGCGATCGCTTTATATCCAAATCTGAACCCACATGGTCCATTTGTAATCTCCAACAACCTACATCAATAATAAGTATCTGTGCAAAACTTCAAGCAGCTGGCTTTACTCGTTCGACCCCTATCGTGATTTGGACAGACGGACTAACGGACGGACATGGCTATATCGGCTCAGAATGTCGAGACGATCAAGAATACATATTCTTTATGGAGTCCTAGATCAATACTTCGATTTGTTACAAACGGAATGACTAGATTAGTATACACCCATCGTATGAAGGTGGGTTTAAAAGGAAAAATCCACCAAAAATATATGAGTCCGCATCATACATTTCTGGGTTTTCGGAACGGCTGAAAGTTTAAAAAGCCAATGACGAAACTAACTTTAGACTAGCATTTAAGAGAAACATTACCGTAGGTCACCTGTTAAGCAAGACGAAAACTAGGATAGAAAAGAAGATAAATCCAATGTCGTTTATAAGACACCATGTAATGGAGACGAGATTCGCTCATGCCCAATGGCATATGTGGATACTACAAGTACGAAACTTAAAACAAGACTTTCGGCCCACAAGTCGGACCAGAAAATGTCTTTTCAACCTATAAATCAAAAGACGGCTTTTGCCGCACATTGTACTTTGACAGGGCAAATCTAAGGGAAGTAAAAATTTGACACAAGAGAACAATTATAAACGAAGATAGATGCTAGAAATGTTACCTAACATTAACTCATCGACTAACGAACGCATGAACTTTAAGGAGGACACAGACCACTGCGCACAGTTTTTATACCCACCACTATAGGAGGGGGGGTATATTTACTTCGTTTGCAACACATCGAAATTTCCATTTCCGACCCTACAAAGTATATATGTTTCGGATCGTCGTAAAATTCTAAGGCGATTCAACGATGACTGTGTGCCTGTCCATCTGTTATAATCACTCTACAGATTTAAAAAATTGAAATATTGAGCTGAAATTTGGCACAAGTATGTCTTTTTGCTGCACGCAGGTTAAGTTCTTGAGCGGGTCTAAATCGGACCATATTTGGATATAGCTGCCATATAGACCGAACTGCCGACATAGTGTCTAAGCGCGTAAAAGACGCATTTATAATCCGATACAACTGGATTTTTGACGCAGTAACTTGTATTAAGTCTCCGGTCATCCGACCAGGATATGATCCAGATTAGGCTATATTTAGATATAGCTGCCATATATACCGATCTTCTAATTTTGGTTCTGAATCCCATAAAAAACAAGATTTGTTACCTGATTTCGCTGAAATTTGTATAGGATTTCTCGGAATCTGAATCAGATATGATCCAGACTAGCCCCTTTCTAGAAGTAACTAGGGATATGGTTGTGGAGTTATAAAAAACTAGGATGAGTTAAATATTCATGGTGGTGGGTATTCAAAGTTCGGCACGGCACGGTTCGGACTTAACACGTTTTTACTTGTTAGCTTTATATAGTCAGAAGAAAGTTAATTTTATAGGAATTTTATCTTTAGAGAAAATTTCATAGAAATTTTATCTTTAGAGAAAACTTTGTCTTTAGCGAAAATTTCAATGAAATCTTATCTTTTTAGGAAATTAAATGTACTCGCCCTGTTCTGATGCGCATTCATTAGCACCACGCCAAAAATAAATTCTTACTTAGTATCATATGTATCTCCCCAGTACAACCTGTTTATCTACTACCAAATACCTTTTATTAAACTCCATATATCCGGTCCACTTCTGATTTTGGGCGGTACTTTTGGTGCGGTTTTGGGCTTTGGGCGGCATCCTAGGTACTTGGATTAAATTCTTGACATCATTTTCGTATTCTACACCCAAATACCTTTCATTTAATATTCATATTGTTCCGATCGGTCCACTTTCGTGGACCTTAGTACTTGGACCCAATTTTTAATATCATATTCTTAATTAACTCCCAAATACCTTTCATTTGAGTCCCATATTGTCCCAATCGGCAAATATGTCGTGCTGCTGGGTTTTTGGGGGGTAGGGAGGCCCTTAGACACCAAGGAATAAATTTCTATGTCAAATTTGTACTCTTCTTTTAAATACCTGTCATTTGATACCCATATTGCTCAAAGCGATAAAAGTGTGTGGGTGGTGTTTTTGGGGGTGGGGGACCTCCGACACTAAGGGTGACATTTTTATGCCATGTTCGTACTCTACTCTTAAATGCCTTTCATTTGATACCCATATTGTTCCAGTCGGTGGACATGCCCGTTCTGTTGAGTTTTGGGGTGGGGCGTCCCCCCAAGTTACTTGACCCCAAAATTGTATACCAATTTCGTGGTTTTGGGGTAGCATAAGGTGGTTTACAAAACTTCGCTTAAATCAGCACACCCATCTCCGAGATCTGACGTTTTTGAAAATGGTGGTCAGGGGAAGGGTCCGCCCCCCTTCAGATTCAAAAAATATTGTACCCTATTTTCAACAGGGGCTTAAACTCTAACATCTGTGAACATTTTATAAAAATCGGTTTAGCCCTTTTCAAGTCTATGCGAAACAGACAAACAAGCCAACAAACAAAGCGCAAAAATTTCATTTTTAAAGAATGGAAGATCGTGGTCTTTCGAGAAAATTTCAAAAATTTATAGAAAATTTCATTGAAATTTTCTCTTTATAGAAAATTTTATTGAAATTTTCTCTTCATAGAAAATTTTATTGAATTTTGTCATGCCTTCTACGGCGGCCTTCAAACATATGGTGTTGTTGTTGTAGCCACATTTATGTGTGGAGGTAGCGATCATCGTATAACTTTAAAATTGAGCAAGCTATAGGACCGATCGCTTCAGGAATGTTATGGCCATTGGTTAATTTGAAGGCGTCAATTACTCGCCTTGTCATATCGAGTATCAAAGGCACTCAGTATTTAAACAGGAGCCCGTGCCGTCTGGCTTCTCACTAAGACTATCCACTTGATATCGCTGATTGTTCGCAACTGCAATTGCAGCTACTTCGTATACGAAGTATTCCGCTATCCACAACCTGTGGAGCTTCTCATGATGATGAACACCACACAAATCGGAGCTCAGGGTTCCAACCCGTTTGGGGCTGATAGGCATTCAGTACGGGTAGAAATTTTGTCTTTAGGGTGTGTTTTAAATCCGGAGCATGGTTGCTGAGAGGTTGGGAATGTTGTTTTCCGAGCGGTCATACCCTAATACATGGTTCGGCAATGGGGTTCGTCAGCCGGTAGGGGTAGGAGGGTAATTCTGCTGGATGTGATTAGCTGGTTGGTAGGTCATGCTGATTTGTGGCTAAGGGACAAACCCTAATACAACGTAGTGTTCAGGTTCACATGTGGACAGGACACGGGAAGGCAAGAGGGCACTCCGTTGTTAAACAATGAGGCACACCCCAATACGAGGCTCGATATACTGATTGGTGGCTAGGAGGCATAACCTAATATACCTCGCTGTTCGCGTTTTCCGGCTTTCGAGTCACGAGGAAGCGAAAGATTACACTCTCTCACCCCTCGTGCCGTCTTTCCCAATAAGCCTGTACAAGACAGTATATTAGGGTGTGCCTCTAGACAAAAAATCTGCGTGAGTTACCGCGGCCGGAAATCGCATCCAACACAGTGCCCTCCTACACTTACCCACTGCTTTCCGTACCCGAATATCTTGCTTCACCGAAAGCAGTGGGTAAGCGTAGGAGGGCACTGTGCTGGATGCGATTTCCGGCCGCGGTAACTCACGCAGATTTTTTTGCTAAGAGGCACACCCTAATATACTGCCTTGTACGGGCTCATTGGGAATGACGGCAGGACGTGCAAGGGCACGAGGGGTGAGAGGGCACTTCGTGGACAAAAGCTGTATTTCGAGACGGAGGCAAGTGGGTTGCAAAGAGGCACATTCCACTTTACGGCACAATACGCGGGTTTGTTGGCTAGGAGGCACAGTACTCGGCACTGTTCGAGTTCACTGGGTGATGGCACGGGGAGACGAGAGAAGGCACTCCGTTGTTTAGAGCTCGGCACTATACAGCACTGTTTAGATCACTCGCGAGGACGGCACAAGCACCCTTGCGTTGCGTGGCTGCTACGTTTTCCCAAAAATTTTAAACAACTTTTAAAGTCAACAATTTCTTGTTGTTGTCATCTCACCGGTCGTTGAGGGGGAAACCGACCTAAGTGATATTTCTTTTCTGTAGGCAAAAGGGACTAACTCAACTCTCGTTAAATACGTTGATTAACTAAGGTGTGGGCGAAAACGATGCTTGCTGACTTTCATCGTCACATCATTAACTTTGTCGTCGGCAGTCATCTGGCCCTTACAGGCAAGTTTTTGGCCCTCCCGTTCTTCCTTACTCCATTATGGCCTGGCAATCAGATAATGCTGATTTTATCATACTCAGAGAAGGTGTCAAACTCCTTACATCTCGGTTGCTATTCATCTTGGTTGCTATTGCCCTTATTGCTTATTTACGGCCCATAGAGATATTCACAATTGACTTCCTAACACTGATCCTGCACCATCTCGCCTGTAATTACTGGGATTTCAGGCTGCAGGGCCGTATTATAATCACGCAGCCGAAAACAGAACTCGATCTGTGTGTCCTCAATGGAGATGCCAGGACCTTTTCTTGAACCATTTGTGTAGTAAGAACTACCACATGACAATCCATGGGTTTGCAGTTCGCAAGAGTGCACAGTGGAATAAAATCGAAAAAAACTAGTAAAAAATATGCCGTTTGAGAATGGATAGAGATAACTTCTTGAAATTTGATATGGCTAGAGCTGGAATGTTATCTAGATTTTGTGCAAAATCTCAAAGCCCTGGGTGGTGCGAATGCCCAAACGGACATAAAGGTCAATCAGGACAAAATAGGAGTCAAATATAACATCCTTTAAAGTAGATTAAAAATTTGCACCCAAATTTGGTTTACAGTTTACGCAGGAAGGACCTGTGAGTCTTTTGTAATGTTGCATGTGTCACATGGTATATTGTTCTTACATTTCAATCCTTAATTGCTTGACGCTTTTGCATTGCAACTATCGAGAAATTAAAATGAAAATTCTTGATTGCTGCCAAAGAATATTGTTGAAATATTCTAATTTGCCAATCTAAAGTCAATCGGACAAAGACAAATTTAGTTAAATACAATAAATTTAGAAAATTCTAACTGCTACCAAATGAAGCTGTCACTGTTGCTGGTTTAATGAATTCGAAATCTTTGAATTTAGACTTCTGTCATTGTATCAATTTGAAATCAATGAAACTAACAATTCATTTTTCGCACACACACACACACACACAGTAAAAAAGAAATCCGCTTTTAAAGCAGCCGTTTATAAACGACATGACAAATGGCAGGATGCCATTGAGTGAGAGCGAACACAAATTCAAGCAAAAAAACGGCATACTACAACTCTGATGAGGCATGGTAAAAAGTATTCAACAATCTAAGAGGGTTTGGGGTGGTGGTGGTGGAGAGTTTTTTTTAGTGCACTGTGAATAAATGATTGTTCGAGTGTTGTAATGCAATGGAAGTGAATGCCAATCAACGATTGAGTGTCATAGTGGGCATGAGAAAGAGTGCGTGTGTGTGTGTGGGTCTCTATATGTTTAAGTGCCACTGTCAAGGACTAAAAAGGACACCAATCTCAGTTAACGTTGACTGAAACACTCACACACACAAACACACACATCCATACATTTTTCCTAAATCATTTGGCACTTACTTACACACACACACACACATACACGGAGTTAGAATTCAGAGAGAAAAAAATGGTTTTACCATCCATTTCATATTTCAGGATTACTGTAATCAGCTTAAAAATATGAGTTCAACATTTATATACACACGGCAACTGGCACGCACGCATACTGCCACTAATGGCACTTTTCAAATCAGCCATACACACACATACATGCATAGACAAATACTCGCATCCACTTGAATGTTCATGCTTGCTAACTAACGATCTGTGAGCTTTTATTTCGTTCTTTTTTTTTTTTTTTTTTGCCAAAGTATTAAAGTGGCCGAAAGGGCCAATAAATGTAGAAAAGTAGAGTGAAACTTATTACGATTTTCGTTTTGAACAGAGTCAAGATATTGATCACTTAAATTGTTTTTGAGAATTGGTGAATATTTTCAATGATACTTCACATTTTCAATAGACAAGTTTATCGATAGTTGACCTTTCATTGTATGACACTGTTGACCTTTCATTGTAAGTTCGGCCGGGTTGACTTTGAATACCCAACATTACTATTTATACTAAATTTCCCATGAACATTCCATTAAGGATAGGGGGAAACTTCTCTCATGCCAATGAGTGCAGTGCTATTAAAGTTAAAATTCAATGGTAAGGGGCCTACTTTTTTATACCGAGTCGGAACGTGGCACCCCTTTAGAGAAAAGTTTCAACATGGCCAGACACCTCAGAAATGAAGCTAGCATAAGTAAAGGAATAACCGCCGCTGAAAATTTTTCAGTTATTCACGCCTGGATTTGAAAACAGGTGATCTGCGTCATAGGTGGACATGCTTCCTTCTGTTCTACGGTGGCCTCCAACATATGTGCGACTCTATTTCGTCAAAAACTGGTGAAAAATGATTATGAATCAAAAGCAGCTTTAAAACGGGTAACTGTTGGATGTTGTACACCAAGCAAGGGTTCTGATTGATTTTAACTTGAAAAGTCTCTGGCTGATCTTGGTCTTGCTTTATCTCCAATGTGGACACAAACCTCCCCGTGGTGTCACCTGGGTAGCTATCTTAAACATACGCTAAATGTGACCCTAGTAGAGTTTTGCATTTCCCGGATTTTGGCAATCCCGGAAAAATGGGATATACAGACGCGGAGGACGTTGCCCACACACTAGTGATTGGTGACACACTGGTGACATTGGTTGGGCACTATACACATTTGGACCATTTAAATCGCCAGCCCTAGACGGCATTTATCCAAAAATGCTGCAGGAGGCATTTGACCATCTGTGCCATGAATACGAGGTCTGATCGAAAAATAACCGTTATTTTCAAATTTCGTGAGTTAAATATGTTCGATTTTCGCATTTTTTATAACAACCCCCAAAAGGCGGGGGTATATTTATTTTATCACTCCATTTGCAGCACATCGAAATATCCATTTCCGATCTCCACTTACAAAACCAGTAAGGAAAGGCAAAAGTCGGGCGGTGCCGAGTGTATAATGGCCTGCCCCTACCCTATAAGTAAAAATGCCACTTTTTACATATAACTAGCTGGACAGCAGATTCGCGCTTTACTTCTAAAGACCTTTCATTTGAGCCCCATATTGCTATGGCCGTAAATTTGTCTTCTTTTGGGATGTTCTCGGGGTGGGCGGCCCCCCAAACACTTCGTGCCACATCTGGATATCAGATTCGTATTCTACACTCAAATACCTATTATTTAAGCCCCATATTGCCATGGTCAGTAAATAAGTCCTGTTTAGGGCTTGTTTGTCCCAAATTTGGATATCAGATTCGTATTTTACTCGTAAATACCTTTCATTTGAGTCCCATATTGCCATGGTCGGTAAATATGTCCGATTTAGGGGTGTTTAGGAGGTTGGGGTGGTCCTCCCAACACTTGGTCCGACAATTGGATATCAGATACGTTTTCTCATCTTAAATACCTTTCATTTAAGTTCCATATTGTCGTGATTGGTGTATATATATTTGGTAGGTTTTGGGGTGGTGCGCCCCCCCTAGGTACCCCATCGGAAATTTGGATACCAAATTTTTGTTTGTAGGTTACTATGAGAGAGCATACCAGATTAAGGCTTAAATTGCACCACCCATTTCCGAGATCTGGCGTTTCTGAAAATTAGGGCAAGGGGAATCTTCTTAGATATTGTGGTAGTCGTCGAGGAAACCGTTGTGCTTGCAGAGGCCCTAGAAGTGAAAATTTGGCGAAATACATATATGACAGCTATATCTAGCTCTGAACCGATTTCTATCAAATTCGCCAGTCATATTAAGAGTCATAACATTTCTCAAAACCGGGCGAACATATATATGGGAGCTATATCTAAAGCAGAGCTGACTTTTACGAAATTCTCCAATCGAATCGAGACTTATAAGAGATCCTCTTGTGCAAAATTTCGTAAGAATCGATTTACAAATGACTACATTATTGCATTATTAGTCCAAATCGGATGAACATATACATGGGAGCTATATCCAAATCTGAATTGATATTTTTGCAATTTCAATAGGCTTCGTCTCTTCGCCAAAAAAATGTATGTGAAAAATTTGAAGACGATCGTATGAATATTGCGGCGTGTATTTTGTACACAAATTAACATAGACAGACGGACAGACAGACAGACGGACTTTGCTAGATCGAATCAGAAAGTGATTCAGAGTCAATCGGTATACTTACCAATGACTCTATCTCTCTTTCTTCTAGGTGTTGCAAACAAATGCACTAAGTTATAATACCCTGTACCACAGTGGTGGGGTAGGTTATACAAATACAAGCAATAGTAAAAAGTTCAGTGTGAACATAGGGCATCAACGATCTCTCTTCATTTAACTCTATTGTTGACCAAAGCCTTGGCTTGATTCCAACTCTAATTTCGTGCAGCGAAAGGTCATAGGAGAAGTCATTATGCAAAATTGCAGCGAAATTAGATTAGAACTGCTGCCTCTAGAGGCTAAATATAGGCAATCTGGAGATCGGTTTATATGGGAGCTATATCAGGTTTAAACCGATTCAGGCCATACGTGACACGTATGTTGAAGAACATAGGTAAAAATTTCATTCAAATCGGATAAGAGTTACGCCCTCTAGCGGCTGAAGAACTGTAATCGAGAGGTCAGTATATATGGGAACCGATTCGTACCACATTGCGCACGTATGTTGAAGGTTATAGGAGAAGACATTGCACAAATTTAAATTAAATTTCAGATAAGAACTGCTCCTTCTAATGTCTCAAGGTGCTTGATCGGTTTACATGGGAGTTACATCAAGTTTTAAACATTTGCTAGCCATATTTGGCACGTGTGTTGCAAGTCATAGGAGGCCCACCTATCAATGAGGGCTGTCCGATTCAAGTTGAAACTGAATGATAAGGGGCCTCCTTTTTATAGCTGAGCCCGAACTGTGTTCCACAGTGCGACACCTCTTTGGGAAGAAGATTTTACATGACAAAGGTCCTCAAAAATGTCGCCAGCATTAGGAGGGGATCACCGCTGACCCTCCCCCTTACCCTAATTTTCAGAAACGCCAAATCTCGGAGATGGTTAGTGCGATTTAAGCAAAATTTTGTGTGGTTTCCTATAGTAACCTAAAAACAAAAATTTGGTATCTAATTTTCGGATGGATACCTGGGGGGCCGCCCCACCCCCAAAACTAACCAAATATATATATAGACCAATCACGACAATATTGAATTCAAATGAAATGTATGTAATATTAGAAAACGAATCTGATATCTAATTGTCGGACTAAGTATTTGGGGGACCATCCCAACGCCCAAAAAACCCCCAAATTCAAATGAAAGGTATTTGCGAGTAAACTACAAATCTGATATCCAAATGTGGGACCATGTTTCTGGGGGTCCACCCTTTTCCCAAAACACCCCCAAACAAGACTTATTGGGTTGCCCAAAAAGTAATTGCGGATTTTTTAAAAGAAAGTAAATGCATTTTTAATAAAACTTAGAATGAACTTTAATCTACTATACTTTTTTACACTTTTTTTTCAAAAGCAAGCTAAAAGTAACAGCTGATAACTGACAGAAGAAAGAATGCAATTACAGAGTCACAAGCTGTAAAAAAATTTGTCAACGCCGACTATATGAAAAATCCGCAATTACTTTTTGGGCCACCCAATATTTACTGACCATTGCAATATGGGGCTTAAACAAAAGGTATTTGAGTGTAGAATACGATTCTGATATCCAGATGTGGGACCAAGTGTTTGGGGGGGCTGCCGATCCCCGACAACATCCCCCAAAAGGGACAAATTTACGACCAAAGCAATATGGGGGCTCGAATAAAAGGTCTTTGGAAGTAAAGCACAAATGTGATATCAATATTTGTCTATGGGCCACCCCACCCCCATAACACTACCCAAATTTTGCTGACCATTGCAATATGAGGCTCAAATAAAAGGTTTTTTTTAGAATAGAACACGTCCCACCACCATTACAACCCCCAAAACGGGACGTATTTGCTCACCAAGACAATTTGGGTCTTCAAGACAGTGGAGCTCGATGTTCATAGTTTTTAGGCCCCATACCGGACATATTTGCTGGCTTTTGCAATAAGGGTATTTGAGATCAGAAAACCAATTTAATATCCAATTTTGAGGCCAATGGCAATATGGGGTTCAAATAAATGATATATAGATATTATGAGAATAGAGCACGTTGCTGATATTTTTGTGAGTGGCAGTGCAAGAATAGATACCCGATTTCGAGACCAATTTTCTGGGGGTCTACCCTTTCCCAAAATACCCCAAAAAGAGCAATTTTTTACTGAGCATCGCAATATGGGACTCAAATAAAGGTATATCGGAGTAGAATACGAATTTGATATCCAAATGTATAACCATTTATTTTGGGCATCACCCCTCACTAAAACACCCCCAAAGGGTAAAAATTTTTCGACCATTCCAATATGTAGCTCAAATGATAGGTTTTTGAGATTAGAACACGTATTTGACAACCAGTTTTGGGGCCATGTGTTTGGGGGCGCCTCATCCAGTAAACTTCCCTTAAACCAATGCCAATATGGGGCTGCTGTTTTTTCAGGGCCTAGTGTCAGACATCATGAGAATATCGGGCTGAAATGAAGCTTTTTGAGAATGGAGTACATCCAAACTTAAATTCGTAGCACAATAAAGATCATGTGGGATTCAGATAAAGGCGCTTATATTGTTAAACTGTTAGTAAAGCGATATACTATTGGGTTGCCCAAAAAGTTATTGCGGATTTTTTAAAAGAAAGTAAATGCATTTTTAATAAAACTTAGAATGAACTTTAATCAACTATACTTTTTTTACACTTTTTTTTCAAAAGCAAGCTAAAAGTAACAGCTGATAACTGACAGAAGAAAGAATGCAATTACAGAGTCACAAGCTGTAAAAAAAAATGTGTCAACGCCGAATATATGAAAAATCCGCAATTACTTTTTGGGCAACCCAATATTTACTGACCATGGCAATATGGGGCTTAAACAAAAGGTATTTGAGTGTAGAATACGATTCTGATATCCAGATGTGGGACCAAGTGTTTGGGGGGGCTGCCGATCCCCGACAACATCCCCCAAATGGGACAAATTTACGACCAAAGCAATATGGGGGCTCAAATAAAAGGTCTTTGGAAGTAAAGCACAAATGTGATATCAATATTTGTCTATGGGGCCACCCCACCCCCATAACACCAGCTAAATTTTGTTGAACATTGCAATATGAGGCTCAAATAAAAGGTTTTTTTAGAATAGAACACGTCCCACCACCATTACAACCCCCAAAACGGGACGTATTTGCTCACCAAGACAATTTGGGTCTTCAAGCCAGTGGAGCTCGATATTCATAGTTTTTAGGCCCCATACCGGACATATTTGCTGGCTTTTGCAATAAGGGTATTTGAGATCAGAAAACCAATTTAATATCCAATTTTGAGGCCAATGACAATATGGGGTTCAAATAAATGATATATATATATATTATGAGAATAGAGCACGTTGCTGATATTTTTTCAAGGCTAAGTGTTTGGCAGACCACCCCACTACCCAAAACGCCCCTAAATGGTGGTTATTTACCGACCATTTCAATGTGGGGCTTAAATGAAAGGTACTTGGGGACAGAGCAAGAATTGATACCGGCTTTCGGGACCAATTTTCTGGGGGTCTATGCCTTTTCCAGAATACCCCACAAACAGCAATTTTTTACTGAGCATCGCAATATGGGGCTCAATTTAGAGGTATTTCGCAGTAGAATACGAATTTGATATCCAACTGTAGAACCATGTATTTAGGGGATCACCCCTTCCCTGAAACACCCCCAAAGGGTAAAAATTTTTCGACCATTCCAATGTGTGGCTCAAATGAAAGGTATTTGAGATTAGAAATTGACAACCAATTTTGGGGCCATGTGCTTGGGGGCGCCTCATCCTGTAAACTCCCCTTAAACAAATGCCAATATGGGGCTTAAATAAATGGTATTTGAGAGAAGTGCACGATGCTGCTGTTTTTTCAGGGCCAAGTGTCAGACATCATGAGAATATCGGGCTGAAATGAAGTATTTTAAGAATGACCTACACCTTACATCCAAACTTAAATTCGTATCCCAATAAAGATCATGTGGGATTCAGATAAAGGCGCTTATATTGTTAAACTGTTAGTCAAGCGATATACTATTGGGTTGCCCAAAAAGAAATTGGGGATTTTTTAAAAGAAAGTAAATGCATTTTTAATAAAAATTAGAATGAACTTTAATCAAATATACTTTTTTTACACTTTTTTTCTAAAGCAAGCTAAAAGTAACAGCTGATAACTGACAGAAGAAAGAAGGCAATTACAGAGTCACAAGCTATGAAAAAATTTGTCAACGCCGACTATATGAAAAATCCGCAATTACTTTTTGGGCAACCCAATATTTATTTTCGTAGCATGGTATTTCACTAAAAGCTCTTTAATTGTCGAAATTATTTCAAAGGAAAATTTTGCTCCATATTAAGTAAAAGAAGACGCAGTGGGCCCGGTTCAGCTAGTCTCTGTTTTTCACAAAAGAAGTTTACTTGTCGAAAAGTTCGTTGGTGGCCGATGAATGAGTTTTGTACCCACCACCATAGGATGGGGTATAATAATCTAGTCAATCCGTTTATAACTCTTCGAAATATTGATCTGTGATCAATGGATCGTCTCGACATTCTGAGTAGATCTAGCTATGTCCGTCCGTTCGTCTGTCCAAATCACGATAGCCGTCGAACGCGTAAAGTTAGCCGTTTGAAATTTTGCACAGATACTTCTTTTTGATGTAAGTCGTTGGGGACTGCAAATAGGTTATATCGGCTTAGATTTGAATACAGCCCCTACATAAACCGATCCTCAGTTTTTACTTTTTGAGCACCTAGAAGCCTCAATTTTCATCCGATTTGGTTGAGATTGGGAACAAAGACTTGTTTTATGACTTCCAACATCCGTACCAAGTATGATCCTAGTCCGTCTATGAACTGACATAGCCCCAATATAAACCGATCCCCGGATTTGTATTTTTGAGCCCTTACCTCAGTTAATAAGGGTACATTTTTCTCGGAATCAACGGGGGTGGGTACCCAAGATTCGGCCGAACTTAGCACGTTTTTACTTCTTTTGATTCAGGCCGTTACAAAAAGGAGTCCCCATATCATTGAGCTAAGCCTTGAAAAGGACTGCACTCATTTATATGTGGGAAGTTTGTCCCTGTTGCCTATGGAATGTTCATGGGCAAATTTGCATTTGCAGTGTTTTTTTGAGTGCACCGATTATCGGTGGTGGGTATCCAAGATTCGGCCGAACTTAGCACGTTTTGACTTGTTTTGTTTCATGCCGTTCGGAGTCGTCACAAAAAGGAGGCCCCATATCATTGAGCTAAGACTTGAAAAGGACTGCATTCATTGATATGTGAGAAGTTTGCCCCTGTTGCCTATGGAATGTTCATGGGCAAATTTGCATTTGCAGTGTTTTTTATACCCTCCACCATAGGATGGATGGATGGATGGATTTCGTCATTCTGTTTGTAACTACTCGAAATATTCGTCTGAGACCCCATAAAGTGTATATATTCTTGATCGTCGCGAAATTTTATGTCGATCTAGCCATGTCCGTCCGTCCGTCCGTCCGTCTGTCTGTCGAAAGCACGCTAACTTCCGAAGGAGTAGAGCTAGCCGCTTGAAATTTTGCACAAATACTTCTTATTAGTGTAGGTCGGTTGGTATTGTAAATGGGCCATATCGGTCCAAGTTTTGATATAGCTGCCATATAAACCGATCTTGGGTCTTGACTTCTTGAACCTCTAGAAGGCGCAAATCTTATCCGATTTGAATGAAATTTTGCACGACGTGTTTTGGTATGATATCCAACAATTGTGCCAAGTATGGTTGAAGTCGGTCCATAACCTGATATAGCTGTCATATAAACCGATCTGGGGTCTTGATTTCTTGAGCCTCTAAAGGGCGCAATTATCTTCCGATTTAACTGAAATTTTGCACGTAGTGTTTTGGTATTACTTTCAACAACTGTGCTGAGTATGATTCAAATCGATTCATAATCTGGTATAGCTGTCATATAAACCGATCTTGGATCTTGACTTCTTGAGCCAATTGAGGGCGCAATTCTTATCCGATTTGGCTGAAATTTTGTACAATGGCTTCTCTCATGACCTTCAGCATACGTGTCTAGTATGGTCTGAATCGATCAATAGCTTGATACAACTCTTATATAAACCTATCTCCCGATTTTGGTTCTTGAGCCCCTACAAGGCGCAATTCTTATCCGAATGAATTGAAATATTACACATGACTACAATGTCAATCAGCATTCATTTATGGTCCGAATCTGACTATAACTTGATATAGTTCCAATAGGATAACAGTTCTTATTCAATATTCTATGTTTGTCTAAAAAGAGATATCGCGCATAGAACTCGACAAATGCGATCAATGATGGAGGGTATATAAGATTCGCCCGGCCGAACTTAGCACGTTCTTACTTGTTTTTTGTATGCACTGATCATCCAAAGAGTGGAGGATATAACAATGTTTGCTTAGCTATCTTTGAGTCATGCCACTACTTTTGGCTATATCACACAATTTCGATAATATTTTTCCCTTGTCATTTTATATTTTCAATTAAACCAGTGTGATTTAAAATCGATTAAATCAAATTCTACCCAGCAAATTAGCAGACATTTTTCCTGTTTACGACCACTCAAACTACGCTTCGATATTATAGAACTATATTTCTGTTAAAATCTCATTTCATTTTTTTTTTCAATGGTCTACGACGTAAACATTTTTTCTTCAATACTTTTTTGCAAATATTATTCCGCCAAAGTCGAAAAAGACCAGGCTACTAGGCCAGGCCTTTGCTACAAATCTCGAAAAAGTAAATAGTTGTAAAATTTTATTAACTTCAAAGTGTCCCTTTTGCTTAGTAGCCCGAACATCCAGGAGTTCAAGTTTCCTTGCCATTTACTATGGGCTTTATGTGCTTTTGGGCAAAACCTTAGACACATTCAAGCAACAAAACAAGAAAAAAAAAATCGCACAAATCGAATAGATAGTCAACAGACTAATAGACAGTCAGTTAGTTATTCAGTCAGCCAGAACGACAGAAGATGAAGATATGAACTGAACTGAACGGGAAGGTGTATGCCTGGTTGGCCGGGTGAGAAGAGGATTGGGTATAAAACTCTAGCAAGTATAGCATTTTATTGATTTAATTTGAGGAGGACACTTTTTTTTATGATCACAATAAAACACACTTTACAAATTCATACGATATTGCAACGGGGAACGAGCTGTGGGCTATGTGTGAGGGGGGGGGCGGTGACATCTCCACCTCATTCTGGCCTCAACGCACAATCGTTTTGCCATGACAACAACCATGCCATTGTGACAGTTTTCTTTCACGCTAAAAATAATAATTGTTTTTGTCTACTACCGCCTTTGTTGTCGTCGTGGTGCTGCCTTTTCCATAACCACCATTATCCCACTGCCATCCCAATACCAATGCCTAGCTTCACTTTGCTTTTGAGATATATGCTTTCATTTTCTCTTTCAATATTGAAATGTTTTTCCATGATGCAAGGATTGGTTTATGATATAAAAGCAAACCTTAACGCTATCGGAGTACATTTCAGCAAATAAGGATATGTAAGGAGTTCGCAAAGGATACGTTAACAAATATTTAAATGTTGAAGAATTTAATCAACAGAGTGCAAAAGCAACATATGAAGGAAAATTGAAATAGGTGCCAAGTAAAAATGCAATTATTTCGATATAAGTACAGGCTACCAATGTACGGCCCTTGAAGCCTTCACACCTAATTGTATTCGATTCGATTTTCTTAACCGATAATCCCAAAGCGTTACACAATAGTTGTTGCTGTGGCAACTTCTGGCTTTACTTTTTCATTGCAAAAAATTTTTCGAACATTAAGCTCACCTCGAAACAGTAATAAAATGTGAGAAATAAAATTTTGAAATTAAAATGAGCTTCGCCTTAACAGCCGAAAAACTTAAGAAAGGTCTTAAGTTCATCCCGGCCGAACTTAAAATAATTCCCACCACTTCGCATATATTAACCACATTTAGTCAGAATCTCGTGAGAAAGGCACTATTTATAAACCTATGGCAGATACATATATCGAAATATGCCCCATCTGCAACAAACTCGATTCGGACGTCGAGGTTTCTAATACTGCTCACTGCTTAAAATTTCAGCGAAATCGGCCTATAAAGTGAAGGATGTGTAACTTTACTTTAATTGGCTATGACAATATATTGGTTTGCCCAAAAAGTAATTGCGGATTTTTCATATAGTCGGCGTTGACAAATTTTTTCACAGCTTGTGACTCTGTAATTGCATTCTTTCTTCTGTCAGTTATCAGCTGTTACTTTTAGCTTGCTTTAGAAAAAAAGTGTAAAAAAAGTATTTTTGATTAAAGTTCATTCAAAGTTTTATTAAAAATGCATTTACTTTCTTTTAAAAAATCCGGAATTACTTTTTGGGCAACCCAATATTTGTTCCATTATGCGAACGTAGAATAGCATTCCAAGCACCTCGATCTTCTGCGCTCATTCTAAAATCTCTGATACTAAGTTTCGAGTTGTCTCCCACAACGTGATCTTTCCATCGGGCTTTTGGTCTTCCCGGTTTGCGTGTACCACCATGTTTGCCTTCAAAAGACTTCTTTGCTGGAGCTTCCTCATCCATTCTGACAGCATGACCTAGCGAAGGCATTTTCCGGATTTGACTTAACTTTTGTCCTATTTGACTGAAATTTTGCATGCAGTGTTCTGCTACGACTTCCCACAACTGTGTCAAGCATAGGTCTATAACCTGGTAAAGCTCCCAAACAAACCGATCCCCTGATTTGTCATTTTGTGCCGCTTGAAGCCGCAAGTTTTGTCCGATTCGGCTGAAATTTTGCATTTAGTGTTCTGTTATGACTTTCAATAGCTGTTCCAAGTACGGTCCAAATCGATCGATGTTATAGCTACCATATAAGCTGATCTGTCGATTATCCTTGATGGGTTTTTAGAAGCATTAATTTTTGCATGGTTTGGCAGAAATTTGGTATACAGTATATGCCCATCAACTAAATTTATTTTTTAGCAGAATCCATGGGAACCCACCACCTCCAAGATTCGGCCCGGTCGAAATTAGCACTTAAAAGTAAACTTGTCTTAGTATTTAGGGAGCACAAGAAGCCGACTTCTGGCTAAAGGTGTATGTCCATAGTGGCATGGGGCGTATTAATATCCACACCCCACATTCAACATAACCTAACCTTAGCTCGGAAAAAGAAAATCTAAATCAGGAATTCTGTTCTAAAAAAAAGTGCCGGTATTTGTAAGCCGCGAAAACCAGGTAATGACATAGGAAATGCTCCAATGTCTCATTATCTTTTCCACCTGCCCTATGTGTCCTGTAATGATACCGAATGCTTTACTGACCTTCTTTTTGCTTCCTTTCACTAATAGACTTGTCTTCTCACTATTTGTACCTTCCCATAGGATTTTCTTTGCCCTACCGGCTGTTTCGCTGTATTCTTAGCCTGCGCCGTTAACTCGAACTGGCCAACACAGATTATTAAGGGCAGTCCTTTCGCCTTCATTGCAAAATTTTCTTTTTTTTCATTCCCCTTACTCCGCTATGGCCCGGTAGCCAAACAATGCAGATCGTTCCCTCCTCATAGAAGGCGTTAACATCCTTTTAAAACTTCAATACTGTTTGTAACCTTACCTTCCTGGCCTTGATAGTCAATTTAAACTTCGTTAAGATATTCACAATCGATATCGCGTTAACACCACACCACCTCACGCATTCTGTGATCACCCGGATCTCTATCTGCCAGACCGTATTGTGGTCAGGCAGTTGAAAACAGATCTCAGTCCCTGGGTTCTCAATATAGGTCCATTCTGTCCTCAAGCTTTGATGCATCTGGCAATACCATAGTTCCGCTAACCCAAGACTGTGCTGCTGGCAGTAGTGTTTCGCACTCGACCCCAAGTGTCGTCTAAGATATCCAATCGGAAAACTCTTCTGACCGGCTCTTATCCTCTAAAAAATTTCTCATAACCTTAAGTCTCATAGCAGTAGTGGCTGCCCCACACTTAATCTAGACGTCTATGTGTCGCATATATAGGCTAGTCTCCAGTGCTCTAGTGGGCGTTTTCCTCATCGCTCTGCATATGCCAAGAAAACATGTTCTCTGAACCTGTTGTACTATCCTCCATCGCAGTCCACCAAACTACTGAGGCGTAAGTAAGTGTTGGTCTAGTCACGTTCCTGTAGAGTCAGTGGACTATCCTCGGACTTAAGACGCATTTCGAGCCTACATAGTGCCCCAGCATCTGTGAACCTTCTCGGTACGCTGCTGAATATGACACTTTCATAGCTGGTTCGGATTCTTACTCCTTAGAAGTATTATAACATCGTCTGTGTAGCAGACGTGCTCAAATCCCTCCTCGGTCAGCGTCCGTAATAGGTCATTTATGGTGGTCACCATAGGAGTGGAGAAAATTTTCCCCATTCGGCGTGTCTTCTGCCACTTTCTATCTTATATTAATGACATGGGACACACCATTTATCCACCTGTTCCTTAGCATATGATTTATGCAATCTCTAAGGACCGGGTCCACCTGGTACTGTTCTAAGAATTGGATCAGTGTGTCGGTCCGCACATTGTTAAAAGCCCTCTCGTTGTGTACTATTTTATGAACAACCTCGTGCAGGGCAGTCTCCACCGACCTTTCCATGACATAGGCATGCTGTTTGTATTTGTGCTCTTCGCTGGATGTCCTACTCATGGCATCCCCAATACGTTCCATGGTGATGAGCAGACGTAAGGTTTATTGGTCTGCAGGCCTTTGGTGTCGCATAACTTGCCTTGCCGGGCTTGGGTATAAATGCCACCCTTGCCTACTGCCAGGCTTTTAGAGCATATGCAAGTCCCAGGCACGCTGTGAAAATATTATCAAGGTGGGTCATCATTGCTATATATTTCTATACTTTTTATCGATTTTTACGAATTAGCTTGAATCTATTTCCCGATTTCCGAAATACACGCATAATATTTTAATAATTTTCTTCTCTACTATCCTTCAGAAGCTGTCTTTATTTCAAGAAAATCAGTTAAGCCCTTTTGGAGTCTGTATGGACAACACCCACAAATCAACAAACAAACAACACACCTGGCATCAAATATAAACAAGTAATAAAAACCAACAACAATTTGCTTTGTTTTGTTTACCCACCCTGACATTATGAAAAATAATCTCTTGGTGATTTTATGCATGCTTGAAAATATTGCAGAGTTGTCCATAATCTGATCGACAAAACAATTGGCAACCCCTCTCTCTCTCTCTCCCTCTCATTCTCTTTCTCTCTTAAAGTTAATGATAAACACATTTGACTGCCTTCTCAATCCCTAAAAATCAACTATTACCTTTAGTCCCTCCGTCGCGCTTCAACTAATCGAACATACTTGAAAAAACCATGTGAAATAATTAGAAAATTTTGGATATACACTGTATATCAACAAAAACGTGCAAAACTTGTAAAATTTCTTTGTTTATACAGCCCCAGTGTTTCTAAGCTTCTAATTAATTAAGAAAATGTTAAACTTGACACTTTTTGTTATTGTTATTTCCATGCAAATCTTCTTACTTCTTCTTTTCTTTCATTCTTTTCACGTGTTAGTTTGTGTGTATTTGTTGTAATTGCATTAGCTGTTGTGCAAAAACAAAAAATGTATGCTCCACACACTTTAATGGTGGTGTAATTGATTGCTTGTGGTGAAACTTGTATTGACAACTAACAAAGTCAACACAGCATGACTGGCTGTTATCTTCTGATGTGTGGTGGCATAGGTTGAACAACAAAAGAGATGCGAGTGTAGTGTTGATTAAATTGTTATAATTTGTTTAGTGATTTACACAATAAGAGAATTTTTTGAAGTGTTGTTGACTATTACAATCGGAATATTTCAATACAGTTAATTCGTTAGAAATCAAAATCCTGAAAATATTGATAATAACCGGTAAGTGGAAGATTAATTTAATCTGTGTTTATATATGTGCAATTGTTTGCAACGCTAAGAAAGAGTAGAGCTAGACCTAGATTGATAAGTATACCGATCGACTTAGAATCACTTTCTGATTCGATTTAGCCATGTCCGTCTGTGAGTCCATGTATTTTATAATCAAGGTACAGGTCGTGGAGGCCACCGTAGCGCAGAGGTTAGCATGTCCGCCTATGACGCTAAACTCCTGGGTTCGAATCCTGGTGAGATCATCAGAAAAAATTTTCAGCCGTGGTTCCCCTCCTAATGCTGGCAACATTTGTGAGGTACTATGCCATGCAAAAACTTCTCTCCAAAACGGTGTCGCACTGCGGCACGCCATTCGGACTCGGCTATAAAAAGGAGGCCCTTATCATTGAGCCTAAACTTGAATCGGACTGCACTCATTGATATGTGAGTAGTTTGCCCCTGTTCCTTAGTGGAATGTTCATGGCCAAAATTTTTCAAATTTTTGGTACAGGTCGTATTTGTTGTCCAATCGTCACGAAATTTTTCACATGCCATCTTTTTTTGACTCTAGGACAAATGCTATTAATTTTGGTAGGTTAGGTTGAGAGGAGGGTGCAGATATTAATCCGCCCATGCCACTATGGACATACACCTAAGTAATCGGCTTAATGTGCGCTCTAAAAACTATAAAGTAACCTCTTAAAAGAAAATTTTAAGTTTGGAATTCCGTGCTACTTACAAAATCCTTAATTGTTTTCCGTGCCACTCTCCTAAGTTGGTTCGTGTCTGATAGTGTCTCCACCTAAGTACCGGTATCTGTTGGACGCGAAAGCCGGGCAATGACATAGGAAATGCTCCAACGTCTCATCATCTTCGCCGCATGCCCTACACATGCTATCACTTGCCGCACCGATTTTACATCAGTGAGCTCGTAGTCCTATGTGTCCCGTTATGATACCAATAGCTATACTGACCACCTTCTTGCTTCCTTTCAGTAATAGGCTGGTCTTCTCACGATCTGTATCCCCCATAGGATTTTCGCGGTCCTACCGACCGTTTCGCTATTTCACAATGCAGCATGCGCATTCGTCGCCCACTCCCTTAACTCGGACTGCGTCGACCCGAAAAGCTTCGGGTTAACCAAGTTTATTGACTGCTGTCCTCTAGCCTTCACCGCCAAATCGTCTGCCTTTTCATTTCCCCTTACTCTGTTATGGCCCGGCACCCAAACGATGCGGATTTTGCCTTCTCCTTCTTATACTGCAATACTGTTCGTGACCTTACCGTCCTGGTTGTTATTGCCCTTATGTCAATTTTACTGTCGCTAAAGATGTTCAGACTCGAAGTCCTCGCTTTAGCACCACACCACTTTACGCATTCCGTAATCGCCTGGATCTCCGCCTGCAGGACCGTATTATGGTCAGGCAGTCTAAAACAGATGTCATTCCCTGGGTTTTCAATGTAAACCCCCAAGCCCACTCTGTCCTCTAACTTTGATCCATCCGTGTAACATGATCTTCCAGGTGGCAATACTAGGGTTCCGTCAATCCAAGACTGTGCCGATGGCAGCAGTGCGTCGCACTCGACTTCAAGGTTCATCTCAGGTATCCGATCGGAAACCTCTCCCCTTCCTTCCAGGTTTCCTATCGTCGCCTCGATTATACCGCGATGGTATGAGCTGCTCCCATCCTAAATCCATTCTCCCATCGCCTTTAGTCTCATAACCGTAGTGGCTGCCTCACACTTAATCTGTATGTCAATAGGTCGGATATCTAGAATAGTCTCCAGTGCCCTGGTGGGCGTGGTCCTCATCGCTTGCTAACAATCGGTTCAGATTTATATATAGCTCCCATATATATGTATAGCCCGATTTGCACTTTAAGGGCCGTAGTAACTATAGTTTTCAATTGATCCGCACAAAAAATGGTACGGATTGATTTGTTGCCGATTTTAACGTATTTGCAAGATTTCATAAAAATCGGTTCAGATTTAGATATAGCTCCCATATATATGTATCGCTCAATTTCCTCTTAAATGATCGTAGCAACTACAATTTTCAATCGTTCAACCGATCTGCACAAAATTTAGCACCGACAGTTTTATTACTGGTCTTGACATATCTCCAAGATATTATCAAAATCGGTTCAGATTTGGATATAGCTCCCATATTTATGTATCACCCGATTTCCACTTAAATGGATGTTGTTACTACAATTTTCAACCGATCTGCACAAAATGTGGCACCGATTGTTTTGTTACCGATCTTAACATATCTGCCAGATTTAATCACCAATTCCGACCATATTTGACACGTATGTTGAAGGTTGTACAAAATTTCAGCCAAATCGGATAATAATAACGCCCACTGGAGGTTCAAGAAGTGAAATAGCAGATCGGTTTAAAATGGAAGCTATATTAGGTTATGGATCGATTTGAAGTATATTTGGCATAGTTGTTAGAAGTCATAACAAAACACGTCATGCGGAATTTCAGCCAAATCGGATAAGAATTACTCCCTCTAGTGGCTCAAGAAGTCAAGATTCAAGATACTATATCAGGTTGTAGACCGATTCATACGTACCAAATTTAGTATGTATATTAGAGCTCATACAAAAAGTCACTGTGCAAAATTTCAGCCAAACCTCTACAGGCTTAAGAAGTAAAATCGGAACATCGGTTGATATGGGAGCTATATAAGGTTTTGGATTGATTCAGACCATATATTGCATGAGGTTGAAGATCATAGGAGAAGACGATGTGCAAAATTTCAGTCCAGGTATACATTCGGAAGATCGGTTTATATGTTTTAGACCGACTCAAGCCATACATATAGCTAGAGATGGGTTTATGCCGGGTACCAATGCTTGGGTATTTATTTGGCAAATAACCACAAAATTCACATTTTGGGAATTTATTTGGGTATTTATAAATTTTCGGATATTTTGGTAATTGCAATCATTTTGCAAGCATTTGTTTAGAATTCCTTATTCTTTGTATTTAAAATTGACTTGCTCTCACAAAATCGGACTACAATTCTATATAGCCGCTATATAGGCCGATCTCCAGACTTAAAGTGTTGAGGCAATTTATACCTCACTTTTCATCCGATTTCGATGAAATTTGGCACAGTGAGTTCTGGAAGACCCCTATCCATCTTTTTAAATGTGGCCCAGATCGGATCATATTTGAATATATCTGCCATAAAGTCCGAGCTCCCGATATAGAGTATTGAGCCTATAAAAGGAGCACTTTTCATCGGATTTTGATGAAATTTTAAAAAGCGCGTTTTGGTGCCCTACTACATTTTCGCGTTGAATATCATCCCGATGGACCATATTTGGATATAGCTGCCATATAGACCGATCTCCCGCTATAGAGCATTGAGCTCATGAAAGGAGCAGTTTACATCCGATTTTGATTAAATTTGATACAGCGCGTTTTGGTAACCTTCAACATTTTTGCGTTGAATATCATCCAGACCGGATTATATTTGGGTAACCTCTGCGTCACGGTGGCCTCGGCGTGTCGCACTTCGGCATAACCTATTACGAGTTGCAGAATGTGCTTACGGATTTAACAAAATTTCCTATCCACTTAATGGTTAAAACCAGTAAGGAAAGGCAGAAGTCGGGCAATGCCGACTTTATAATACCCTACACCTAGCCTATAAATACAAAAGGGTGGTTATATCTAATTCTGAACCAATTTTAATGGACCTCAGCGGATGTATTCAGATAGGTTATTAAAATTACTGCATCAAATTTCAAGCAAAGCAAATATGTTCAAAATGTAATAACTACGGTTGACAAATGACAAAAAATTACTCAAAATATGACGAACATATAGATGGGAGCTATATCTAAATCTGAACCGATTTCGATCAAACTTTATGAATATTGTGGAAGTCGTCGAGGAAAGCGTTGTACAAAATCTTGGGAAGATTGGTTGATAAATGCGCTTGCAGTGGATCTAGGAGTGAAAATCGGGCGATATATATATGTGAGAGCTATATCTACATCTGAACCGATTTCTATGAAATTCACCAGTAATATCGAGAGTTATAAGAAAATCCTTTCTCCCAAATTTCCAGAGAATCGGTTAACAAATGATTATTTCATTGCATTATTACTGCAAATCGGACGAACATATACATGTGAGCTATATCCAAATCTGAACCGATTTATATGAAATTCACCAGTAATATTGAGAGTCATAAGAAAGTCCTTCCTGCCAAATTTCGAGGGAATCGGTTAACAAATGACTCTTTTATTGCTATATAATTGCAAATCGGACGAACATATATATGGGAGCTATATCCAAATCTGAACTGATTTCTATAAAATTCACCAGTAATATCGAGAGTCATAAGAAAATCCCTCCTGCCAAATTTCGAGAGAAACGGTTAACAAATGATTATTTTATTGCTGTATTTCTGCAAATCGGACGAACACATATATGGGAGCTATATCCAAATCTGAACCGATTTTTTCCAATTTCAAGAGGCTTCGTCTCTAGGCCGAAAAACATTCCCATACCAAATTTGAAGACGATAGGATACAAATTGCGACCTTTAGTTTGTACACAAGTTAACACGGACAGACAGACAGACGGACAGACGGACAGACAGACAGACAGACAGACAGACGGACAGACAGACAGACAGACAGACAGACAGACAGACCGACGGACAGACAGACGGACAGACAGACAGACGGACAGACAGACAGATAGACGGACAGACAGACAGACAGACGGACAGACAGACAGACAGATAGACGGGCAGATAGACGGGCAGACAGACAAACACACGGACAGACAGACAGACAGACGGACATAGCTAAATCGAATTAGGAAGTGATTCTGTGTCGATCGGTATACCTATCAATGGGTCTATCTCTCTTCCTTTTGGGTGTTACAAACAAATGCACTAAGTTATAATACCCTGTACCACAGTAGTGGTGTAAGGTATAAAAAGAATCATCTTAGGCCTTTGCACCTGTAAGTTGGTGTGTGCCAAAGAAGGTGGGTTTACGACTTAGGGAGTCAGCTAAGTGTTGCTTTTCAAACTATGGACATTCTTTTTGCCTTCTGTGGGATATGGATGCGTCTTCGAGAAATTCTATGTTTCTGATTATTTAACAGGGGAATTCTTTCTTGTTGATGGTTTTGATGTCGTTTTCCCAAGGAGACTGGAGGAACCGCACTCCGTCCTCCCTTTCTAAATTAAATGCGGCAACAGTATCATTGAGTTCCTTGGAATGAAGAATTTTTGCTGTCATGAAGCAGTCAGGATTTTTGCTGTCATGAAGCCACGCCTACTCCAATTACCTATTTTCTACCCTTTTCTAGGGCTAATACAATATGCGTAAGGTCTCTGAGTTAAGCGGTTAGCAACCAAGTGTACAGGTCGTATGCCCTAATCTTATATAACTTCAAACCCATTGTCAAAAACTTCATAACTTTGGTTTATAAAGGTAATGCAGGCAATAAACAAATGTTTTTATATACATAATTACAGACTAGTATAGTTTTTTCATATTAAGTCACAATTTACTAGACTTCAATAATTGTGACAATAAAATTCTCTAAAATACACGTGATTTTGTATTTTGTCTGCTTCCCTATAAATTCTTATTAAATTATGGGCCACAAAAACTTACTGCATGCTCATACCTTTAGTGCGACAGCTTCGCACACATAAAATGAAAATAGATAGTCGAATAAAAGCTATGCTCTCTTATACATTGAATGTGAAAGCAAAAGTAAAAAAGAGGCTTTGCATAAACTCCCTACGAAATTATGCATACTACATTCAATTCTCGCATTGAAATGCATGCATAATGTGTACGGACGACGGATGTAATACTGAATGTGATATCTTATGAATATGCTTGAATTTCTCCCCTCACACACACACACACACACACATGCATACATGCTGGGTATGTAAATGCGAGTGTGTGTGTGTGTATATTTATGAAGCTGGGTTTGCATATGTGCTTAGCAATGCTCTATGGTTTGTGCATGAGAAATTCAAAACCGGTTGCCCCGGGTTTTCCTTCCTTTAGCGAATTTGGCTATGTTTCCGTTTCCGTCAAATTTATGATTGCAAGGGATCGAAACAACCAATTATATTCAAATAAAGACGGTAACGTTTGATTTATTTTTGAAATAAAATTGTAATTGGAGTATGTAACTATACTCGTATAGGGAGTAGTACATTAAATTTTTATGTAAAAGCTGATATTTGGAATGATTTCTAGTCATACTCAAACAACGATTGTGAAATCTTCATTAACTGCTGCCTAATTTATGTACAAATTGAAAACTTTCCTTTAATTTAAAGGAAATTAAAATTTTATTGGAATTTTCAGAAAAACAAGTAAAAATGTGTTAAGTTCGGCCTGGTCGAACTTTGGATACCCACTACCATGGCTATGTTCATTATGCTATTACATTATAAGGGCACTACCATATCCATAGTTATATGCAAATTCAGGATGGTCTGGATCATATTTGATTCAGACGTCGAGAACACCTAAAGTAGTCACAGTTTCTATGAAATTAAGCAATTAATCCAGTTTTTATGCCATTAATAGCCTGTTTGTTGATGTCGAACGGTTGCTTTTCGTTCGCCTGAGCTTCTTCCGATTTATTTTCGTCTATATAGGCGGTTTTTAGTATTTATTTTTGACTAGCTGGACAGGGCCCGCCCCCTGCGCCATCTTGCAATCTCTTTTTTTATCTAGGCCCTATACTGGCATGGTCAGCAAAAAAGTCCTATTTGGATGGAGATTGTCCCTCCAGGTTATTTGATATTCAACTAGTCCAACAATGTCAATAGCAACAAACATGCACTGCGCTGCGATCAGCCAACGGCTGATGCTGCCAGTGCTGTTTTGTGTATAGACAGTGATACCTTCATAACATGCGACGTGATAATAGTTTTGATTTTGTGTGATTTTATAGCGTCTCCCCTTCTAACCGTTAACCAAAATTAATTGTCATAGTCGTATTCTTGTCACGAATGCCTTTCATTTCACAACCATACTGTAGATCGGTCAATATGTCTGTTATGGGAGGTTTCGAGGTTTTGGCGGCCCCACAGATACTTGGGCTCAAAATGCTCTAACAGATTCGTATTCAACAGTCATTTTAAAGTTTTCAATGAGAAATTTCCATTTTTGATGGATTTTCGATAAAGTTTTGAAATTTTCGGTGGAGTCGCGAATTTTCGCCCATCTCTCTAGGACACATAGTTTAGCAGATACATCTATTTTAAGTTTTCATAGCGAAAATTCGAAATTTTCGGTGAATTTTCGCCCATTTTCTTCTAGTACGCATAGTTTGAGAGATACAGTCATTTTAAAGTTTTCAAAGTGAAAATTCGATTTTTATGGATTTTCGATATAATATTGAAATTTTCGGTGAAGTCACGAATTATGGCCCATTTGCCTCTAGGACGCATAGGTGATACAGCCCTGTAAAGTTTTCATAGTGAAAATTTGAAATTTTCGGTGGAGTCCATTTCCTTCTAGGACGCAAAGTTAAGGAGATACAGTCATTTAAAAGTTTTCAAAGTTAAATTTTAAGTCACGAATTATTGCCCATTTCCCTCTAGTATGCATTGTTTAGGGGACACAGCCATTTAAGTTTTTATACCCACCACCATAGGATAGGTGTATACTAATCAAGTCATTCCGTTTGTAACACCTCGAAATATTGATCTAGGACCCTATAACGTATATATATTCTTGGTCGTCTCGAAATTCTTATTCGAAGTAGCCATGTTCGTCCGTCCGTCTGTCGAAAT
>NC_081555.1:133511946-133569446 GCF_963082655.1 Stomoxys calcitrans
TTTTTTGGAAATACCTCAATCAGCGAGGCAAAAGTTCTTCGAAAATGCAAATTGTTTTAAATCTGAATGGGGAATATTTTGAAAAAACAATAAAGCAATTTTCGATGATTAATATTGATTTTGTTCTCTAATCCCGAATATAAAAGGCAACCCTCGTATAATATTTGTGTTATACATTTATAATACTTTTTATTTGAACCCTATATTGCTATGGGCAGAAAATATGACCTATTTGGTGGGGGTATGGGAGTGGGATGTCCCTCATAGACTCTTTTTCCCGCATGTTGTAATCAGATTCGTGCTCTACTCTCAAAGAATTTTCATTTGAGGCCCATATTGTTATGGTATGTTATAAATAAGTCGCCTTTGGGGGTGTTTTGGTGGAAGGGCGGTCCCCTAAACGCTTTATCCTTCATTTGAATATCATTTGTATTCTATTCTCTAATACCATTTACTTGAGCCCATATTGCCATGGTCGATAAATATGCCCGGGATGTTTTGGGGTTGGGGTGGTCCCCCAAATTCTCGGTCCCCCAAATTTGGATATCGGATACGTTTTCTACTCTTTAATACCTTTCATTTGAGTCCCATATTGTCGTGATTGGTTGTATATATATATATTTGGTAGGTTTTAGGGGTGGGTGGCCCCCCTAGTCATTCCACCAAAAATTTGGGTACCAACTGTTTGTTTTAGGTCCCTATAAGAGAGCACACAAATTTCGCTTTAATCGCACCACCCATCTGCGAGATCTGGCGCTTCTGAAAATTAGGAAAAGGGGAAGGATCCGCCCCTCCCCCTTTCATTAGAATCGCATATTGTCCGATTTGATACGCATGTGAATTTGGGGCATAATATGGGGCGACCCGCTGGGAAATTAACCAAGATATTTATATAAGTTTCGTATTCTAGTCTCAAGTACCTTTCTCCTGGGGTAAGTGTAAGGATCCCTGCCACGAATTCCATCACAACCGTCTGCGAGTACCAATACCAGTGCCGGGAATTTGGGCCGCTCTTAGGGTATTCGACGGCAGGTATAATTCTGCTGCTTTAATGATGTCTAGGAGTTTTCTCACGGCAATTAGCACATTTGAGGGGGGATGCCAGCTCATTGAATCAGTGATTGCTGTACTCTCTGAAGCCAACCCATTGGCCCTTTTTTGATTGATGATCGTCCGGCGCTCAGAGTTGAGGGGGTGTTTTGATCCCAAACAAATAACGGATTGCCAGCATACGTCACTCACTAGATCAGGGGATTCAATGAAAGTGTCTGGAGACCATCTCCTTGCAATCCAAGTGAGGACCTTCTTATTCGCCGTGCAAAACATGGAGCCTTCAGTCTTCTCTGCCAAAGCAATGCCCCGCTGGTCTTTATATAGAAAAAATGCCATGAAACGTAATACGCATTAAAGTCTCCTAGAACCAGGCGATTAGGCCACTATTTCGGGCCTGTAAACTTTGTCATTATCTGGATCATAACATACATTAAGCGGCTGGTGACTGCTATCCGCAAACATTCCATGCGTAGGTTTCTAGCGCCATGCGCAGTCGAGATGGTTCTTTACTGCATGGTATGGTGTATCGCGAAAGCCATTACCCCACCTCCCACTCCATCGAAGCGCCTTGGAAAGCTATTCAAAGTTCGGCTAATAGGACAAAAGTTCTGTCATCGCCATTTAAAGTAAAGTAAAATGGTAACCAAATTTCGGCCGGGCTGAACTTAATGCGTTAATTCGTCGTTTAAGAAATTTTGCCACGAGAAATTCCTTCAAAATTTTATATCTTTAGGAGATGTTCTCAATTTTTTTTTTTACAGGAAATTTAGTCAAAGTTATTCTCAACAGGTAATATTGGCAAAGTTGCATATCTACAGGAAATTTTCAAAAATCTCATTTTAGTAGGAAACTTTGTCAAATTTTCATTTCCATGGGAATTTTTGCAAAATTTCATTTATAAGGAAATTTTGTCAAAATTTCATTTCTATAGGAAAATTTGTCAAAATTTCATTTCAATAGGAAATTTTGTCAAAATTTCATTTCTATAGGAAATTTTGTCAAAATTTCATTGCTATAGGAAATTTTGTCGAAATTTCATTTCTATAGGAAATTTTGTCAAAATTTCATTGCTATAGGAAATGTTTCAAAATTCATTTCTATAGGAAATGTTGTCAAAATTTCCATTTCTATAGGAAATTTTGTCAAAAATAATCATTTTTATAGGAAATTTTGTCAAAATTTCATTTCTATAGGAAATTTTGTCAAAATTTCATTTCTATAGGAAATTTTATCAAAAGTTCATTTCTATAGGGAATTTTGTCAAAATTTCATTTCTAAAGGACATTTTGTCAAAATTTCATTTCTATAGGAAATTTCGTCAAAATTTTCGTTTCTATAGGAAATTTTGCCAAAATTTCATTTCTATACGCAATTTTGTCAAAATTTCATTTCAATAGGAAATTTTGTCAAAAATTCCATTTCTATAGGCAATTTAGTCAAAATTTTCTTTTTATATAGGAAATTTTGTCAAAAATTTCTTTCTATAGGAAATTTTGTCAAAATTTCATTTCTATAGGAAATTTTGTCAAAAATTTCCTTTCTATAGGAAATTTTGTCAAAATTTCATTTCTATAGGGATTTTTGTCAAAATTTCATTTCTATAGGAAATTTTGTCAAAATTTCCTTTTTATATAGGAAATTTCGTCAAAATTTCAATTTCTATAGGAAATTTTGTCAAAGTTTCCTTTCTATGGATTAGATCGGTCCATATTTAGATATAGCTGCCATATAGACCGATCTCTCGATAAAGGGTTTGAAACCCATAAAAGCTTTATTTATTACCCGATTTCCCCGAAAATTAAAAATGGTGCGCAGTTTTCAGCCTCCCAACATCTGACCCAAATATGGTACAGATCGGACTATATTTAGATATAGCTGCCATATAGACCGATCTGCCGATAAGGGGTCTGAAGCCAATAAAAGCTTTATTTATTACCCGATTTCGCTGAAAATTAAAACAGTGAGTAGGTTAAGACCTCCCAACATCCTACCTAAATATGGTTCTGGTCGGACTTTATTGAGATATAGCTGCCGATAAGGGGACTGAAGCCCATAAAAGCTTTAGTTATTATCCGATTTCTCTGAAATTTGAAACAGTGAATAGGTTAAGACCTCCTAACATCCGTCCTTAATATGGTTCAGATCGGTTTATAATTGGATATATCTGCCAAAAAGACCAGTATTTTGTTCTACAAAATTGAATAGTGACTAGACCACTCAATGTCCGTGCCGAATTTGCAATGCTTAAGTTGTTCAATTTTCACCGGATTGTGACGAAATGGGGTTTACATATATACCCGAGGTGGTGGGTATCCAAAGTTCGGACGAACTTAATGCCTGTTTTCTTGTTTTTTTTCCAATTTTTCCATTTTTTCCAATCCTCGAAATACTTCTGAAAGGCCTTTTTTAGTTACACAAAACTTAATACAATTTCTTTGATCCATCTTTTCGAATAGTGAAACATCGTCTAACCTTTTTATCTGTCAAAAAAAAAAAACTGGCAATCCAAATTGGCTGATATTATCAACACGTATAACTGACATAGTACCAACATAACAGAAAAAATAGTGCGAAAATCGAACATACGTATCTCACGAATTTTTTGATCAGACCTTGTATAGTAGATTTTTTCTTACTTATCTCATTTTCTTTCCCACTATGCATTGATATTCTTTTTAAATACATTGATGTTAAAATTGTATACTTCAATATCCGTAACAATTCTATTTTAATTGATTTGTATTATTTATTGTTGTTTCAGGTTTTAACCATGATGGAGGCGGTGGAAGCTGATCCCAAAAGGTGAGTGTTCATTTGAAATATTTCATACATCATTGAGACTTCTAAGAATTCAATAAATGAAATTGGGCGATTGCTAAACATATGAGTTTTACCCGAATCGGAAGCCATGTAGCCCATTTTCAATGATCTATGTTATGTACCTCCATCTGTGCCAAATTTTAAATGAAAATCATAATTTGTTTATACTCCTTTACGATTTTGACAGACGATTATTCGGTTAGGCATGATCGAGCATGTACTTAATGGGGTAACAGATCAATACCCAGATGTTATGAAACAAAAGATTTGTGTATTAAAAGCTCACCAGATGGGTGTGGGTACAATAATACGCCAACTAACATTGTCAAGTGCCAATCACTCTCTCTAAAATAACCTAGCTCAGTGTTTCTCTTTGACTCTCTTTCTCTCTAACTATCTGTTTTCCTCAGTCTCTCGGTTATTCTTCAACAAATCGGTCGCATTTGCAAAGTTCGTGTGAAATAGTTAGCAAATTCCCATACAAGCCCTTTAAATTGTGAAAAAAAGGTGCAAAAAGTGTTTGGATTGTTTTTTTATGAGCTCAAGAGTTTAAAGTTTCTAATTCTTTAAGATAATATAAAATTTGTCACATTTTGAATTGTAATTTGCCAGCAAGTCTTCATACGGTTCTTTACTTTCATTTAATTTGTAAGTTTGCTGTGTACGTGTTGTTTTTGTTTTTATTGTATTTGCTGCTGTGCAAAAAAAAAACCTATGCGCCATATGCTTTAATGTTGTTGTAATTACTCGTGGTGAATCTGTTGATGACATGCAAAGCTAACGCAGCATGACTATGGCTATAGTCTTGTAAAGTGTGGGCTAGTTGAAAAATCAAAAGAGAGAGGAATGTAGTCATTACACTCACATGACTTTGTGAGTAATAAATCAGAAAGAGAATTTGCATACGCGGTATGGACAATGTGAGTCAATAGGCATAATATCGTTTCGTTTACTTTGGTGATGAATTTAATATGTAATTGTTTAGTCAAAAGTGGTAAGTGGAATTTGAATTTATTTTATTTATAAAATTGAATTTGTGTTTGTTTGTTTGTTTGTCGATAAAATTTTTCTATATCGTAAGGAGGGTGGACCCACCCGCTTATCCCAAAAGTACTACCCAAAAAAGAAAGGGGACCGATCGGGACAATATGGGACTCAAATGAAAGGCATTCAGTAGAATACGAATTTCATATTAAAAATTGGGTTCAAGTAACTGGAGGGCCTCCCCAACACCCAAAATCCCCAAAAATATTTTTTTTTGGACGATCATGACAATATAGGTTTCAAATGAACGGTATTCGGGAGTAGATTGCGAATATGGTGAGGAAGGTGAAATAGGCTTTATACTTTGTTGATTTCGGAAGGGGGCCGATCCTCCCCCGTTACCCAAAAACACCACCCAAAATCAAAAGTGGACCGATCTGGACAATATGGGTATCACATGAAAGGTATTGGAAAATAAAATACATATATGGTATTAAAATTTGGGCCTAAGTACCCATCGGGCCGCCCATCCCCAAAATTCCTTCAAACAGACATATTGGACGTTCATGTCAATATAGGCCTCAAATAAAGGGTGATTTTTTTGAGGTTAGGATTTTCATGCATTAGTATTTGACAGATCACGTGGGATTTCAGACATGGTGTCAAAGAGAAAGATGCTCAGTATGCTTTGACATTTCATTAATAGACTTACTAACGAGCAACGCTTGCAAATCATTGAATTTTATTACCAAAATCAGTGTTCGGTTCGAAATGTGTTCAAATTTTGACAAATTTTGTTCAGCGATGAGGCTCATTTCTGGTTGAATGGCTACGTAAATAAGCAAAATTGCCGCATTTGGAGTGAAGAGCAACCAGAAGCCGTTCAAGAACTGCCCATGCATCCCGAAAAATGCACTGTTTGGTGTGGTTTGTACGCTGGTGGAATCATTGGACCGTATTTTTTCAAAGATGCTATTGGACGCAACGTTACGGTGAATGAACACATTTCGAACCGAACACTGATTTTGGTAATAAAATTCAATGATTTGCAAGCGTTGCTCGTTAGTAAGTCTATTCATGATGAAATGTCAAAGCATACTGAGCATCTTTCTCTTTGACACCATGTCTAAAATCCCACGTGATCTGTCAAAGACTAATGCATGAAAATCCTAACCTCAAAAAAATCACCCTTTAAAAGGTATTCTGGAGTAAATTACGAATCTGGCATACAAAATCAGATCGAAGTATAGGGGGTCGCCCTACCCTCCAAAAACGCCTTAAATGGGCATATGACCCATTATGACTATATGGGACTTGGTTTTTTGTTTGTTCCGCATAAACTCTAAAACGGCTGAACCGATTACCTTGAAATTTTCACAGATTGTGTAGGTTGGTCTGGAAGGAAACAAAGGCTAAACATAGGCTTTTATATCGTAAGGAGGGTGGACCCTCCCCCTTACCACAAAAGTACTACCCAAAAAAAAAGTGGACCGATCGGGACAATATGGGATTTAAATGAAAGGTATTCAAGGGTACAAATTTCATAATAAAAGTTGGGTCCAAGTAACTGTCCAACCCCAAAACCCCTTAAAATAGATTTGTTTGATGATCATGACAATATGGGACTCAAATGAAAGGTACTCGGGAGTAGATAACGAATATGGTCAGGAATTAGGAATAGGCTTTATAATTTATTGATAACAGAAGGGGGCGCACCCTCGGACACCGCTACCCCAAAAACACCACTCAAAATCTAAAGTGGACCGATGAGAAGAATATGGGTATCAAATGAAAAGTATGCGAGAGTAACTAACGAATCTGGCATACAAATTCATGTCGAAGTATAGGGGGTCAACCCACCCCCACGAAAACGCCCAAAATGGGCACATTAGCCAATCACGGATATATGGGACTTGGTTTGTTTGTTCCGTATAGACTAAAAAATTCGAAATTTTCGGTTATTGTGTAGGTTGGTCTGGAAGGAAACATAGGCTATATAATTTTTCGGTATCGGAAGGGGGACGGACCCTCCCCCTTATGCCAAAAACACAACCCAAAATCAAAAGTGGACCTATTGGGACAATATAGGTATCAAATGAAAGGTATTGGAGAGTAGAATACGAATATCGTAATTAAAATTTGAGTCTCAGTACCCATCGGGCCACCCCAACCCCAAAACTCCCCCCAACAGACATATAGGTCTTTCATTTCAATATGGTGCTCAAATGAAAGGTATTCGGGAGTATATTTCGAATCTGGCATACAAAATCAGGTCGAAGTATGATAAGTTACGCCACCCCTCAAAAACGCCATTAGACCCATTATGGCTATATGACACTTGGCTGAACCGATTTTCTTAAAATTTTCATAGATTGTTTACGTTTGTCTGGAAGCAAACATAGGCTATATAATTATTAGATATCGGGTGGAGGCGGACCCTTCCCCTTTACCCCAAAAACGACACCCACATTCGAAAGTGGTCCGATGGGGACAATGAATGAATGAAAGGTATTGGAGATCAGAAAACGAATATGGTATTAAAATTTGGGTCCAAGTACCCATCGGGCCTCCCCAACCCCAAAACTCCTCTTAGCAGATATATTCGAAGTTCATGTCAATATGGGACTCAAATGAAAAGTATTAGGCAGTAGATTACAAATATGGCATAAAACATTAGGTCCAAGTAATGGGAGGTTGTTTACCCCCAAATACCCCCAAATTGGCATATTAGCCGATCAAGGCTGTATGGGACTCAAATGAAAGGTATTAGAGAGTATGATACGAATATGACATTAAAATTTGCGTTAAAGTCTAGGTGGCGCTTTTCCTCCTTAAGATACATCAAACGGGTTATTTAAACCATTCTGACAATATGGGACTCAAATGAAAGGTATTTGAGAGTACACAACGAAATGGATATCCAATTTTGGAGCCAAGTGTTTTTGGGTACGCCCGAAAGCACCCCCTAAACTGAACTTCATTTCCGTTGGGAATAAAGAACGAATTTGATATTCATGTTTGAGTCCCCTAATGAGAACATTACCCTAAGGAAGAACATTACCACCAGGAATCAAGAAGGGGCAAATTCTTTCAAATCAATAAGTGCTTTCCGATTGAAGTTTAAACTCAATGATAAGGGACCATTTTTATACCGGAGTCCGAACGGCGTCCCGCGGCGCGACTCCTCTTTGGCTGGGGAGTTTTGGGGTTGACAGCCCGATGGGTACTTAGACTCAAGTTTTAATACAATATTCGTATTCTACTCTCCGATACCTTTCATTTGATACCTAAAGGGTGATTTTTTTGAGGTTAGGATTTTCATGCATTAGTATTTGACAGATCACGTGGGATTTCAGACATGGTGTCAAAGAGAAAGATGCTCAGTATGCTTTGACATTTCATCATGAATAGACTTACTAACGAGCAACGCTTGCAAATCATTGAATTTTATTACCAAAATCAGTGTTCGGTTCGAAATGTGTTCAAATTTTGACAAATTTTGTTCAGCGATGAGGCTCATTTCTGGTTGAATGGCTACGTAAATAAGCAAAATTGCCGCATTTGGAGTGAAGAGCAACCAGAAGCCGTTCAAGAACTGCCCATGCATCCCGAAAAATGCACTGTTTGGTGTGGTTTGTACGCTGGTGGAATCATTGGACCGTATTTTTTCAAAGATGCTGTTGGACGCAACGTTACGGTGAATGAACACATTTCGAACCGAACACTGATTTTGGTAATAAAATTCAATGATTTGCAAGCGTTGCTCGTTAGTAAGTCTATTCATGATGAAATGTCAAAGCATACTGAGCATCTTTCTCTTTGACACCATGTCTGAAATCCCACGTGATCTGTCAAATACTAATGCATGAAAATCCTAACCTCAAAAAAATCACCCTTTATATTGTCCCGATTGGTCCACTGTTAATTTTAAGTTGTGTTTTTGGCATAAAGGGGAGGGTCCGTCCCCCTTCCGACACCGAAAAATTAAATAGCCTATGTTTCCTTCCAAAACAACCTTCACAACATGCGAAAATTTCAAGAAAATCGGTTCTGCCGTTTTTCAGTATATACGGAACAAACAAACCGAGTCCAATTTATCCGTGATTGGCTAATGTGCTCATTTTGGGCGTTTTTGTGGGGGTGTTGGGACCCCCAATACTTCGACATGAATTTGTATGCCAGATTCGTTATCTAGACCCGCATAATTTTCCTTTGATACCCATATTGTCCCTATCGGTCCACTTTAGATTATGGATGGTTTTTTTGGGCTAACGGTGGACGGTCCGTCCCCTTCCGTTATCAATAAATTATAAAGCCCATTTCTACTTCCTGACCATATTCGTAATCTACTCCCGAATACCTTTCATATGAGTTTCATATTGTCATGATTGACAAAAAAACATATTTTGAGGGGTTTTGGAGCTGGGGCGGCCCCCAGGTATTTGGACCCAACTTTTATTATGAAATTCATACTCCACTCTTGAATACCTTTCATTTGAATTCCATATTGTCCCGATCGGTCCACTTTTATTGTTGATTAGTACTTTTGTGGTAAGGGGAGGGTCCATCCCCCTCCCGATGTCAAAAAATTGTAAGGTAATCGCTTTAGCCGTTTTATATATAATATAGATATACCTTTCACTTGAATCCCATATTGTCCCGATCGGTCCACTTTTATTGTTGGGTAGTAATTTTGGAGTAAGGGGAGGGTCCGTCCCCCTCCCGATATCAAAAAATTATGAAGCCTATGTTCCAGACCAATCTACACAATCTGTGAAAATTTCAAGGTAATCGGTTCAGCCGTTTTTATATATAATATAGATATAAAACATTTACATATTTTTGTAAAATTTTGTTTTTAAGAAATTTTAAAATTTTTGTTCATACTTTTTTTTATAGAATTTTACTCTATGAACTCAAACTACTGTGTCATTCGACCACTTTTTGATTGTAACACAAAATTGGACATGGTAGATAATACAATCTATTATATTTTCAGTAAATGTTGATTTTTCCGTTATTAATGTATTGGTATGGGCCCGTCTGCGTGCTGTGTGCGTGTGTGTGCCATTGTCGGCTCGTTGCCTTTAGAAATTTCTTCATGTTTTTTCTTTCTCTTGTATCCAGCATTCACATTTTTATGGAATTAAATCGCATCTTAGTTTGTATACATTAAATTTTGATTTTCTCAATTCTTTTCCATTTCCTTTGGTCCGAGGTTTTCCGTTGGGGTGTAACACACACCCATCACCCACAATCGCAACCATCCACGGGGTAGAGCTCATCCTGAGCCATGCAGAAATTATTGTATTTTATGGCCATATTGAAAAATAGAAATATGTGTGTTGTGGGATGAAGACCTAGAAGAAAGAAAAAAAAAGAAACACCAAGTTAACAAAAACCAAATGGAGAGAAGTACGAAAAAAAGCGGTCTACGTTAAAAGGGGTTGCGTACCTTTTTACCTTTTCCCAGGGATGGGTAGCAAGGCACATGGGGAGAATGTGTGTGTGTGTATGTGTTGGAGGAGCTGGAGGATATTGAAAGTTACAGCTGGAGATAGCATTTTCTTTGACCCTGGCTTTCAGATGTTGCTTCATGCTTGGCCAAATGGGTATGACCAAAGTCCTATGAGATATCTGGTAGTAAGGGGATAAGAGGCCAAAAACTGGTTCTGGCTATGGGTAGGTGGTTTGGTGTGTTATTGTTGTTGCACGTGGAATTATGAAAATATTTCTTAAAATCTCCGTAAGTAATGGGTTTTCATATTCCGTTTTAATAATCGGAATTTTTGGGACAAACAAAAAGAGCGAAATAAATCGGTTTCCACCCAACTAACCAACCCAGCATTCATATGAATGGCACACTCACTAGTGCCCCACACACACACACACATACAATGGAAAATCGGAAAACATATTTGCACATGTCACGGTTGAGCTAAAAGGATGTGAATTTGTTGTGGTCGCACATTTGACTTTGGCGACCTTTCCCAAATGCTGCTGTACGGTGGACAAATATTAAATGACGTTGATGATGATGATGATGATTATGATGATGATGGGAATGTGTGCCCTTATAAAAGTGAGAATCCTTAATACGCACTTTCTCCTCCTCCTCTCTTTCTCTCCCCGGCCCACCGCTAGCCCCTTTTGATAAGAGTGCCTATGGAAAACATATTTACAGGATATGTTGTGTCCACCTAAGAGTAGTTTTCCGGAAAGAAGATTATTTCTATGGTCTATGATTCACGGGCCAACCGGAATATGATGCGTCTTATCTTTTTTTAATACTCTAAGCATCATTGAGTCTATAGTTGTTAGTGGTGACGGTAAGTTAATGCCTGGCGGCAGGAGAAGAGGATTTTTGAAGTGGTGGTTTGTTAGGTGGTGGGTAGAGACCATTTATGTTGGGGCCATGCTACTGCTATTGTAAGCCATTTCCCAAAGGGTTCTGCGGAAAGAGGATTTACACAAAAGTTATCCACTGTCATGTAATCATGTGAATTGTATTTGTTTAAATGGTTTTTGATTTGTTCACTGTAATCCCGTGAAAATATATGATTTGTTCTCTTCGAATCATGTGAGGTTGCCAGTAGATAGTAAGACTTTTTGTCAAGCATTAAGATATCAAGTAAAAATTGCAATTTTCTGAAGACGGAAATTGAAATTGAAAAATTTGTTAGAAAAAAGTTAACGATTTCGAGAGGAGAGTCTCAGTTAGGGGGTCAGGTGGCACCGACCCCTACTAAAATACTGAGAACCAATGATACTCGACGTGACAAGGCAAGTTATTGGCGCCTTAAAATATCCAGGCCATTGGTTATTTGAAGGCGCCACTAACATTAGCTTCTGTTACCAGGTTAGCGGTGGCTGGAAGGGAGTTTCAAATTTTGGAGCAAGCGCCTCGCGATATCAAGAGATACATATGTAACCAGTAACTCGCCTCCAAAAAATTATATGGATTACTCTGAACAACGGAGGCAACCGTAGCGCAGAGGTTAGTATGTCCGCCTATGACGCTGAACGACAGGGTTCGAATCCTGGCAAAAACTTGAGAAAAAATTGCTCAGCTTTGGTTATTCCATCCTAATGCTGGCGACGCACAGTGGGGGAAAATAAAAAAAAAAAACAAAAAAAAAAAAAACTCGTAAAAACCAATAAGGATTGCCTTTCCTTACTGAATCAATTTTGATGGACCTCGGTGGATTTTTTCAGATGTGCCAATATTAACCAATCCGTATCAAATTTCGAGCAAATTTGTTCAAACTGTAATAACTACGGTTAACAAATGACAACATTATTGAAAATTAGCCAAATTCTGACGAGCATATAGTATATGGGAGCTATATTTAAATCTGAACCGATTTCTAGCAAACTTCTTTGATAATGTGGTTGGCATAGAGGAAAGAGTTGTGCACAATTTTGGCAATATTGACCAATAATGCGCTTGCAGTGACCATATAAGCGAAATTCGGGCGATATATACACGTGACAGCTATATCTAAATCTTGACCGATTTCTATGAAAGTCACCAGTAATGTCGAGAACCATTTGAAAATCTTTCCTGCCAAATTTCGAAAGAATCGGTTAACAAATGACCATTTTATTGGATTATTACTGCAAATCGGACGAACATATATATGGAAGTTATATCTAAATCTGAACCGATTTTTTCCAATTTCATTAGACTTCGTCTTTAGGCCGAAAAACATGCCTGTACCAAATTTGAAGATGATCGGATGAAAAGCCCAACCTGTAGTTTGTACACAAATTAACATGGGCAAACGGACAGATAGGCAGACAGACAGACGGACATAGCCAAATCGAATCAGAAAGTGATTATGAGTCGACCGGTATACTTATCAATAGGTCTATCTCCCTTCCTTCTGGGTGTTACATGCAAATGCACTAAGTTCTAATACCGTGAACCACAGTAGTGGTGTAGGGTACAAATACGCCATTTTAGAACGGATAGAGATAACTCTTTTAAATTTGAGATGGCTCAAGCTGAGCTGCCGTCGTGTGCCGAGGTCATGTGCAAAATTTCAAGGCCCTATGTTGTCCGGTTACCTCTTGGCGGGCCCCTTAAGTTGATCACTTCATCATTTCGAAAAATTGTTATCAGATATGGACACTTTTTGCGGCAAGGTTGTTGTAAATGTTGTCACGAAATCCATATAATGCATAAAAATTACAATCGAACCACAAATACTTTCGTAAAATGCGGAATACCAAGCTAATCTGGGCTTAAACTTCAACAAATAAAACTTAAAACTCGTATATCCCCAAAATCCGTGGAGATATTGTACATCTTTTTTTGTAGGAGTCCGACCACAAATGAAAATTTGGCAGACCGATAAATTTTTCGAAATGCCGAGGTGATTAACTTTAGGGGCCTGCAAAATGCGCCCGGATCATCCAAGCTCTTGCACACGATCCTGGTTATACCTTTGATCAAACCATTTCAAAGAGATATCATTACCCGTTCTCATACTGTTTATTTTTTACTAGTTTTCTTTCGATTTTCTTCCACTGTGCGACGGTTATAAGGTACTGTAAATTGAAAATTGCAAATTTTGCCCATGAACATTCCACTAAGGAACAGGGGCAAACTTCTCACATCTCAATGAGTGCAGTCCGATTCAAGTTTAAGCTCAATGATAAGGGGCCTCCTTTTTAATAGCCGAGTCCGAACGGCGTGCCGCTGTGCGACACCTCTTTTGGAGAGAAGTTTTGCGTGGCATAGTATTACAAATGTTGCCAGCATTAGAAGGGGAAAACCACAGTTGAAAATTTTTTCTGATGGTCTCGAAAGGATTCGAACCCAGGCGTTCAGCGTAATAGGCGTACATGCTAACCTCTGCGCTACGGTGGCCTCCGTACTATAATGTACTGTACCATTTTGATATCTCAGCCACGTAAAAATTTCTCCACAAAGAGGTGTCGCACTGCGGCACGCCTTTCGGACTCGACTTTAAAAAGAAGGCTCCCTAGAAGTGAGCCAAGGGACGATAGTCGCCGCACTGGACCGCACGGCGATTCACCCCTTAATCTCCCAATGGACAAATAATATGCTATATGGCAGGATTATTAATGCAAACCTGAGAGATTGTGTGGTCAGAAGGCGTTTGACTAGAGGAACACCCCAAGAAGGGGTGTTCTAACCGATACTGTGGAACCTCGTGATCCTGATGGATCTTTGTGGGGACGACAAGAGGATTATCGTTTATGCGGACGACGTCGTGCTGCTGCTCCGAGGCAAGATTCTGTCGACGATCAGCGAGATCATGGAAGGGTCACTGAGGAGGTTTTCGCGATGGGCTACCATATAGGGGTTGAGGACCAACCCAGGGAAGGCGGAGCTGGTGCTCTTTACGCGCAGATTTAAGATACAGAAGTTCAGACTCCCGTCCTTGAACGGGGTCAACCTGCGGCTGTCAAAGGAGGCGAAGAAGGCATAGTCCTAGATTCGAAACTGTCCTGCAAGAGGAACACCGAGGAAAGAAGCGCTTTTTACACCTGCAGGAGGATGTTCGGTAGGAAGTGGGGGGGTGACTCCCAAAATGATTTATTATATGTATACGGCCATCGTGAGACCAGGAGACCGTAGGGAAGAGGACACGTGCGAAGGAGTTCGAGAAGGTCCAGAGACTGGCCTGCGTCGGGATCACAGGGGCGCTGAGATCCGCACCACAGGCAGGCCGGGAGACCATGCTGGATATGCAGCCCATTGGGGCATGTATTTGAAACTGCGAAGCCAGGGTCGCGCTTAAGCTGTGAGAGCTCGGCATGGTGAAGGGGGATTGTTGCGGTCACAGTTCGATTCTGGGTGTTAATGACACAGAGGGAAGACTGAAGAGGATATCCGACTACCTGACACCAGTGCCGACTGGAGTAAGGGCATTCGCGATTCGTTTTCCTAAGAGGGACGAATGGAGGGTGAATGGTGTACTTGAGGAGGATGAGACCTCGATCTAGGCTCTAGAGATGACTCCAAGATGGAGTCAGGGACTGGATTAGGGGGTCTACTCTGATGCAATCAATATCAGTATGTCTCTGAGACTGCCGGACGAGTGTACGGTCTTTCAGACAGAGATATGTGCCATTGCAGTGGCCGACAGGGAAATTCTGGTAAGGGATTTACAAACCTCGAAACGCAGAATTTTTGTGGACATTATAGAGGCGCTCAAGGCCTTAGGTTCGAGGATGGTGAGGTCGAGATGTGGGGCGGATTGTTTGGAGTGCATGGATAGGCTCCGGGCCCACGATGTGACACTGACATGGGTTCTCTGATGCACTCAATATCGGTATGTCTCTGAGACTGTCGGACGAGTGTACGGTCTTTCAGGCTGAGGTCTGTGCCATTGCAGTGGCCACAAGAGAAATTCTGGCAAGGGGCTTACCGCCCTTGAAACTCAGAATTTATGTGGACAGTATGGGGGCGCTCAAAGCCTTGGGGTCGAGATGCGTGGCGAACTGTTTGGAATCCCTGGGTGGGCTCCGAGCCCACGATGTGACGCTGACGTGGATTCCTGGGCATGAGGGCATTCCAAGAAATGAGAGGGCGGACGATTGCGCCAGCAATGGTTCGTCTGCGCAGGGCGGACCAGTCATGAGTTTTGCGTACGTGCCTTGTGTCGATCTACTGAACACAGTAGATGTTCAAATCGTTGGGAATGGTTCAAATCGTTTAATAACCTGATTTAACTCTCATATAAACCGATCTCGGATCTTGACTTCTTTAGTCTCTAGGGGGCGTGATAATTATCCACTTTGGCTGAAATTTTGAATGAAGTGTTTTGGTTTGTCCATTAACAACTGTGCCATGTATGGTCTAAACCAGTTCATTACCGGATATAGCTCCACTTTAAACCGGTCTTGGATTTTCACTTCTTGAGCCGCTAGAGGGCACAATTCTTATTCGATTTGGCGGATATGTTGCACCAAGTGTTTCGTTTTGACTTTCAACAATTGTGCTAAGTATGGTATAAATCGGTTAACAATCTGATGTAGTTCCCATATTTACCGATTTCCCGATTATGCGTCTTGAGCCTCTAGAGGGCGCAATTCTAATCCGATTTGGCTGAAGTTTTGCATGAGGTGTTTTGTTACGACTTCCAACATTTGTGCTTATTATGGTTAAAATCGGTTCATAACCTGATATAGCTGCCATATAAACCGTATTTGAATCTTGACTTATTCAGCCACTAGAGGGCGCAATTCTTATCCGATTTGGCTGAAATTTTGCAAGAAATGTTTTGTTACGACTTCCAACAGTTGTGTTACATATGGTTTTAATCGGTTTATAATCTGATATAGCTGTCATATAAACCGATCTTGAATCTTGACTTCTTGAGCCAGCAGAGGGCGCAATTCTTATCCGATTTGGCTGAAATTTTGCATGATGTGTTTTGTTACGACTTCCAACATTTGTGTTTAGTATGGTTAAAGTCGGTTCATAACCTGATATAGCTGTCATATAAACCGATCTGGGATCTTGACTTATTCAGCCACTAGAGGGCGCAATTCTTATTCGATTTGGCTGAAATTTTGCAAGAAGTGTTTTGTTACGACTTCCAACAGTTGTGTTACATATGGTTTTAATCGGTCTATAATCTGATATAGCTGCCATATAAACCGATCTTGAATCTTGACTTCTTGAGCCAGCAGAGGGCGCAATTCTTATCCGATTTGGCTGAAATTTTGCATGATGTGTTTTGTTACGACTTCCAACATTTGTGTTTAGTATGGTTAAAATCGGTTCATAACCTGATATAGCTGCCGTATAAACCGTATTTGAATCTTGACTTATTCAGCCACTAGAGGGCGCAATTCTTATCCGATTTGGCTAAAATTTTGCAAGAAGTGTTTTGTTACGACTTCCAACAGTTGTGTTACATATGGTTTTAATCGGTCTATAATCTGTTATAGCTGCCATATAAACCGATCTTGAATCTTGACTTCTTGAGCCAGCAGAGGGCGCAATTCTTATCCGATTTGGCTGAAATTTTGCATGAGGTGTTTTGTTGTGACTTCTAACAACTGCGCTTAATATGGTTTAAATCTGTTTATAACCTGATAAAGCTACTATATAAACCGAACTTGATTCTTGACTTATTCAGCCACTAGAGGGCGCAATTCTTATCCGATTTGGCTGAAATTTAGTTTAGATTTGGATATATCTCTCATATATATATTGCACGATTTTCACTCCGAGAGTCACTGCAGGCGCATTTATTGACCCATCTTGCCAAAACTTTGTACAACGCTTTTCCCTACAACTACCACAATATCTGAAAAGTTGGCTCGAATTTGGTACAGATTTAGATATGGCTCCCATATATATGAACGTCCAATTTTGCGAAATATACCAATAAAGTGCTCATTTGTTAACCGATTCTCTCGAAATTTGGCCAGAAGGGTTTTCTTATGACTTTCGACATTACTGGTGAATTTCGTGGAGATTCGCCCAGATTTGGATACAGCTGTTATATATGTATATCGCCCGATTTTCACTCCAAGAGCGACTTCATATGCATTTATGAACCAATCTTGCCAAAACGCTTTGATCGAAGACTACCACAATATATGAGAAGTTTGCTCGAAATCGGTTCAGATTTAGATATAGCTCCCATATATATGCTCGTCAGATTTTGGGTAATAATGTTGTCATAAGTCAACCGTAGTTTTTTGCAGTTTGAATATATTTGCTCAAAATTTGATACAGATTGTTTAACAACCCATCTAAGAACATCCGCCGAGCTCCATCGAAATTGGTTCAGAATTGGATATAGCTCCCACATTGTACTTATAGGGTAGGTATAGGGTATATAGTGGGCATCGCCCGACTTTTGCCCTTCCTTACTGGTTTCGAATAAGAATGTTTTAGTCGTATATAATTTATTCTCGAAAAAAGCTTCAAAAACACAAAATTTTCATCAAGCGTTGGAAAAATAAAAAAAAAAACGCACAAATACATTCTGTTTAAATAACTTCCTTCGACTACGGCTCTCAAAATATTTTTTCCATCCTTGCTTTTTCAAACAAAATAATTATATCAATATTTTGGTTGAGAGAAAAAAAAACTACTTAACAGATCAAAGTACTTACACTGGTCGAAGGAGAGCGTAGACGGAGAAAAGTTGTTGCTTGCTCAAATTTATTTAATTTCACTTTACCCAAATCAGCCTTCCCACTCTCTAACACTACCAACATTGTCTAAAATGTATAATGCATGAACTTGGCTTTAGTTGAAGGAAAATTCGGAAAAAAACACCCAGCCAAGTCAAGTCATACGAAAGGATATTCATGCCATGTATCGTATATGGCTATGTGGCCATGGTGGCAATGGTGGTGGTGGTGGCCTCGGTTATTAACTTGTTGCACTACTGTTGATAAGTACATTCAGATACATACTTACACACATACACACCCAGACCCACATGCACGTAAAGTTTTATTTCCGTACTCTCTCTCTCTCTCTCTCTGTCTACACATCCAATAAGCTATACCAAAAACATGGTATGTAGGTGTGTGTGTGTGTGTGTGTGAGTGCGGCTATTCAACACTTGCTCAGCATAGCATTTAAAGGCTTTACCGGCCCGAAAACCTAACACAGCCGATGTGTCCTTAATTTAATCGAATACTTTGATAACTATTCGGCTGTGGGCGAGAGTGTGAATATGAATGTGCCAGTGTGTCAGTTTCTGGTTAAAAGCAGTGTGGGTGAGTCAGTGGGTCATTGGGTGGGTGTGTGTGCTTTGGTGAGAGTGAAAGAAATTCTTTAAAAACTGCAAATGATGCTTAACTTTACCTAAAATACCTTTTTCTCTGTTTGGTTGAAGTGGGAGCGTGTGGGGGAGTGGTAGGGGTTGATTATGTTCTCAAAGGACTTTGTTTATGTTTACACACCTAGGCAAGGCATGGATTTACGAATCAGCATTTCTTAGGTTTTTTCATTCAAATATTCGCTTGCCCAATTTCTTATTCCTGCCAACTTCATAAGTCATCATTTGTGAAAGTCAACCAAATCGGGTTAGCAAAGCAAAAAAGGAAAGAAAAACGAAAAAAGAAAAATTTTGGCTTGTATGAAAACGGGATTGTCGGGATGTTTCAGCAAGACTTAAGGACCGTATTATAATCATTTGAAAGTGATAGAAGAGTAAGAGAGTGAAATATGAATAGAAAGAGCATACATTATGTGCTCTCTCACAGCTTTCTTAAAAACTTGCGCATGTCTCACTTTTGTGCCCTCTCTTTTTGAATTTCGAATTTCGATGTCGAATACCTCTCGCACTACCCAAACGAGATTGTCTAAGGACATGTTTGCCGCCTAAGCCATTGATGACAAGCATGAATGGTTCTTTTGCTTTGAACACCATGCTGGTATATAGCAAGGATACCTAGACTTTCAAGGTTTACTTGTTTTTTGCTTTCTTGTCCTTGCAGGTGAGATAAGAATTTAAAGGATTTTCCAAGAATCTTTAGACTAACTCTTTGAAAAAAACTCATAAAATAGGAAAAAATACTTCGGTGTGGAAGTAAAAGTTCATTAAGTTTTATTTTAAAATTAAGTTTTTCGTTATGTTGTAAGGAAATTGCATTCTAATGCAATAGAAAATTAAGAGCTAAATCATAAGATTGAATTCTTTTTAGCCTCGAAACTTTTTTGAGCTGTTTTATGGTTTACTGCTCATTCGGAGTTGCATGAAACTTTTGCGGAGACAGAAGACAAGTTGTAATATTTTGTTTACACGTTAAAGGAATGTGAATATCTGTTAGTAGATGGAGTTTGGTAAACTTCCCAAATGTGGTTAGGTTAGGTAGCCACAGAAAAGTTGTCGTGTGAATGCGGATAAGCCATTTTTTGTGCCTCATTGTGGCAGTACACCCCTATACGCTGCTGTTACACCAAGATGGGCATCACATGCATCTGATTATAGGCAAAGGGGGCTTAAGTAGGATTCAGCCCTTCGACACAAAGCAAAGGCTACAGCATAGAATACAAGTAAGAACGAGTTAAAGTCTGGCAAAGCCGACCTTTTGATTCCCCACAAAAATTGGATATGTAGGCTTGCAAATGCAAATTTTGCCCATGAACATTCCACTAAGGAACAGGGGCAAACTTCTCAACATATTAATGAGTGCAGTCCGATTCAAGATTAAGCACCTGCTTTTTATAGTCGACTCCGAGCAGCGTGACCCAGTTCGACACCTCTTTGGAGAGAAGTTTTTTCATGGCATACTACCTCACAAATGTTGCCAGTATTAGGAGGGGAATACCACCGCTGAAAATTTTTTCTGATGGTCTCGCCAGGATTCGAACCCAGGCGTTCAGCGTCATAGACGGACGTGCTAACTTCTGCGCTACACTGGCCTCCAATATGCAGGCTTAGACGTTAAAAAAATTTCTTTAAATTTGAACTGAAGAATATCGACCAAAATCCCTGCACATTGTGGGAGTCATAGAGGAATATTTTATGGAAATCTGTTGATAAATGGGCTTGCAAAGGCTTAGTTAAAGTCAGGAGATACATATAAAGGGTAATTTGTTAGCTATTATCTTTTTGCCAACACTGGTTTAAACAGTACACGCACGTTTCGAGTTTTGTTTCACAGTCAGATATCTTCAGTTTGGTCTTTAATTTAGCCATAAATCGTCTTAGAAACAAACAACGCTTGCAAATTTTTGAATTTTATTATCAAAATGAGTGCCTTATTAAAAAAAAAATCATTGCGCGCTTTTTCCATTGAGCGACGAAGCTAAATTTTGGTTCAATGTGTACGTAAATAAGCAAAATTGTCGATATTGGAGCGAAGATCTACCAGAAGCATTGCAAGGGCTAACAATGCATACAGAAAAAGTCACAGTTTGGTGTGGTTCATGGGCTGGTGGCATCATTGGACCGTACTTCTTCAAAGACGATGCGAATCGTAATGTAAATGAGAGAGACGATATTTAACTTTTTTTGCCCAAAATGCAAGAGCTTGACTTGCATCATATGTGGTTTGAACCTGGGCTGCGAAGTCGAGTTTTGAGGCCAGAGTCGAAGTCGGAGTCGGACTATTGTTCAAGCCAGGGCTGCGGAGTCTAGCCCTCGACTCCGACCCCAGGTCGCAGCCCGAGTATTAAACTGCAGTCAGAGAGCGTTTCGGAATTGGGGCCAACATGCTCAATTCCGAACCAAAACTCCGACTCCGGCTTAATACCCCGGCTCCGACTAAAACTCCGCAGCCGTGGCTTAAACAATAGTCCGATTCCGATTCCGACTTCGACTCTGGCCTCAAAAATTCGACTCCGCAGCCCTGGTTCAACCATATATCATGCAAGTCAAGCTCTTGCATTTTGGGCAAAAAAAATTGAATGTCGTCTCACGGTAGAACTCACCATTTACGTTTACAATGGACTTATGGAGAGGCGAGTGAGATACCGGCCAAAATATTGGAAAGAGTATGCCAAAATTAGACTAAGGGGATGGACCATTTGAGGAGCTGTCATGTTCAACATTGCATGAAATATTCTTCAATCATTAAATTAATTGGAACGTACTATCGATTCAAATAAAAATTTTGTGCATTTTTCTGAATTTTATGTGTTTTTTTTTTTTACTTTCCTTTAGTTCTTAAAAAATCACCCTTTATATGGGAGCTATATCTAACGCTTAAGCGATTTCTATGAAATTTACCAGTGATCTGAAGCGTTATAAGGTAATCTTTCGTGGCGAATTTCGTGAGGATCAGTATAGAAATTGCCAGCTCTGCCAGCTTAGCTATAATCTGATGAATTTCACTGAAATCTTGTCTTCAGGAAAATTTTATTGAAATTTTGTCTTTCGAGAAAATTTCAATAAAATTTAGTCTTTATGGTAAATTTTACTGAAATTTTTATACCCTCCACCATAGGATAGGAATATACTAATTTCGTCATTCTGTTTGTAACACCTCGAAATATGCGTCTGAGACCCCATAAAGTATATATATTCTTGATCGTCATGTCATTTAAAGTCGATCTAGCCATGTCCGTCTGTCCGTCCGTCCGTTCGTCTGTCTGTCGAAAGCACGCTAACTTTCGAAGGAGTAAGGCTAGCCGCTTGAAATTTTTCACAAATACTTTTTATTAGTGTAGGTCGGTTGGGATTGTAAATGGGCCAAATCGGAGCATGTTTTTATATAGCTGCCATATAAACGGATCTTGGGTCTTGACTTCTTGACCCTCTAGAGGGCGCAATTTTCGTCCGATTTGACTGTAATTTTGCACGTGGTGTTTTGGTATCACTTTCAACAACGGCGCTAAGTATAGCTCAAATCGGTCCATAACCTGACATAGCTGCCATATAAACCGATCTTGGATCTTGATTTCTTGAGTCTTTAGAGGGCGCAATTATCGTCCGATTTGGCTGAAATTTGGCACGTGGCGTTTTTGTATTACCTAAAACAACTGCGCTAAGTATGTTCGAAATCGGGCAGCAACCTAATATAGCTGCCATATAAACCGATCTTAGATCTTGACTTCTTGAGCCGTTAGAGGACGCAATTCTTATCCGATTTGGCTGAAATTATGCATGAGGTGTTTAGTCATGACTTCCACCAACTGTGCTAAGTATGGTTCAAATCGGTTCGTAACCTGATATAGCTGTCATATAAACCGATCTGGGATCTTGACTTCTTGAGCTGTTAGAGGACGCAATTCTTATCCGATTTGGCTGATATTATGCGTGAGGTGTTTTGGTATGACTTCCACCAACTGTGCTAAGTATGGCGCAAATCGGTTTATAACCTGATAAAGCTGCCATATAAACCGATTTGGGATCTTGGCTTCTTGAGCCTCTAGAGGGCGCCATTATCGTCCGATCTAAGTATGGTCGAAATCGGTTTGCAACCTGATATAGCTGCCATATAAACCGATTTAAGATCTTGACTTCTTGAGCCGTTAGAGGACGCAATTTTTATCCGATTTGGATGAAATGGTGTTTTGTTATGACTTCCACCAACTGTGCTAAGTATGGCTCAAATCGGTTCATAACCTAGTATAGCTGCCATATAAACCGATCTGGGATCTTGACTTCTTGAGCCTCTAGAGGGCGCAATTCTCATCCCACTTGGCAGAAATCTTATACCACGGCTTCTCCCATGACCTTCGATATACGTGTCCAATATGATCTGAATCGATCTATAGCTTGATACGGCTCCCATATAAAACGATCTCCTGATGTTGCTTCTTGAGCCCCTACAATGTGCAATTCTTATCCGAATGGACTGAAATGTTACACAGTGACGAGGACTACAACTTGATATAGCTCCAATTGCATCACAGTTCTTATTCATTATTCTTTGTTTGCCTTAAATGAGATACCGGTCAAAGAACCTCGACAAATGCGATCCATGGTGGAAGGTATATCAGATTCGGCCCGGCCAAACTTAGCACGCTCTTACTTCTTATTTTTTATTGTGGCTATCTCAATGTGTTGCAATCGCAATGACAAAATGATTATACCCCCTACTTGGGTTGTGGGTACAAAAAGATTTACATACTATGTTGTGTTACATCTCCAAACATTGTTTCTAATTTTCTTGTAAGTTACGACATTGACCATGTCTAGTTCATTGAAGCTTTCGTTTTCCAGGGCGCTGTGTGTTGTACATTAAACATATCCCCTAGCTTTGCTCACACATAAAAAATTTAACCACTTTAACATCTGTTTGAAACCTTTAGAGGATTTTCGTCTTGCATAAAATGAATACGAAAGAGCATAAGACCTTTTCGAGGTTTTTGGGTTATTCGGTAATGATCATGAAAATCTAAAAAATGCATTTCCATTAACATTCAACCACACGCACACACCTGCACACATGCCTTTCAAATGCACAAAGGACTAAGCCAAAGAACAGGAGCAGTCTATTCACAACAATGCCAACAAGTACAACATAAAAAAACAAACAAATTGTATGGTGCAAGAGTTGAGGAATTTAACCACGTGCCATAAAACTTTTATGTCCATAGGTATTTCCATACTATCTGTTTGAGAATTCGGTACAAAGGAAATTTTCGAATTTCGGTTGAGGGATTTTAAGAGAAATCTTTTTTAAGAGAAAGAGTTTTTGTGGAGTATTTGACAGCAAGCAACATAGGTATATATAGTGAATGAAATGGAAATTACATATTTAAAATTCAACAAGTAAAAACACAGGGAGTTCGACCGAGCTATCATCAGGGATATATATATATATATATATATATATACATCTTATCGGTTTCAAAAGGAATTGGGTCTGAAATGAAAGGTCTTTGAGTGTAGACTACGCATCTGACATAATTACTTGGAACCCATCGCCAAAAACTTTTCAAACACGCTTTGACCAAGTCTTCGTAACAAGTTTGACTAAAACTTAAGGCTTGGTATTTTACGGGACCAAAACTGTCTTTTTCAACCAATCCCCAACCTGTGGTGGGCCTTGACCAAGTCTTCGTGACAAGTTTGACTAAAACTAAAGGCTTGGCGTTCTACGGGACCAAGTCTGTCTTTTTTCAAGATTGGTAAGACTAGGATAGGCAAACATCAGTGACAGCAGGCACATTACCGCCTAACAAACAACAGGCCGACGACGAGACCACCACCTACTTTCTCAATATTGGGAAGACTAGGTCAGGCAAAGATCCTGATATTAAAACATCAGACAGTGCAGGGACAGGAGACATCCTCCCTCTTTTGGAGAAAATCAGCAAGGGCAAGATTCAAACGAACTCTGCCCACATTTGGTGGGGTATTAAATGCAAATTTTTCCCATGAACATTCCACTAAGGAGAAGGGGCAAACTTCTCACATATCAATGAGTGCAGACCGAATCAAGTTAAAGCTCAATGATAAGGGGCCTCCTTTTCATAGCCGAATCCGAACGGTGTGCCGCAGTGCGACACCTCTTTTGGAGAGAAGTTTAACATGGCATAGTACTTCACAAATATTGCCAGCATTAGGAGGAGAAAACCACAGCTGAATTTTTTTTCTGATGGTCTCGTCAGGATTCGAACGTCATAGGCGGACATGCTAACCTTTACGCTGTCGGGCTAAGAATTCTTGAATTCTAACAACCAAAATACAAGTAAAAAGGCGTTAAGTTCGGCCGGGCTGAACTTTGGATACCCACCGCCTCGGGTATATATGTAAACCACCTTTCGCCAAAATTCGGTGAAAATTGCATAGCTTATGTCCCATAGCAGTTATATCGAAATATGATCCGATTTGGACCAAATATTGTACTAATAAGTACAAGTCATTGTTCAATTGTGTATAACAAAATATTGGACTTTTTAGTAGCTATATCTAAAAAAAAACCGATCTGAACCGTATACAACATGGATGTCGAAGAGCCTAACATAAGTGAATGTGTCAAATTTCAGTTAAATCGGACAATAAATGCGCCTTCTATGGGCCCAAAACATTAAATTGAGAGATCGGTCTATATGGCAGCTATATCCAAATCTGGACCGATCTGTGCCATAATGCAGAAGTATGTCAAGGGGCTTAACCTAACTCACAGTCCCGAATTTCAGCAAAATCGGATAATAAATGTGGTTTGTAAGGGCTTAAGACTCTACATCTGAGGATCGGTCTATATGACAGCTATATCCAAGTCTGGACCGAGCTGAGCCAAATTGACGAAAGATATTGAAGGGCCTATCACAGTTCACTGTCCCAAATTTCAGCAAAATCGGATAATAAATGTGGCTTTTATGGGCCTAAGACCCTAAATCAGAGAATCGGTCTATATGGCAGCTATATTCAAATCTAGACCGATCTGAGCCAAATTGACGAAGGATGTCGATTGGCCTTACACAGCTCACTGTCCCAAATTTCAGCAAAATCGGATAATAAATGTGGCTGTTATGGACCTAAGACCTTAAATCAGAGGATCGGTCTATATGACAGCTGTATCCAGATCTGGACAGATCTGGGCCAATTTGACAAAAGATATCGAAGGGCCTCACACAACTCACTGTCCCAAATTTCAGCAAAATCGGATAATAAATGTGGCTTTTATTGGCCTAAGACCCTAAATCGGCGGATCGGTCTATATGGGGGCTATTTCAATATATAGTCTGATATAGCCCATCTTGGAACTTATCCTGCTTATGGACAAAAAAAGAATCAGTGCAAAGTTTCAGCTCAATATCTCTATTTTTGAAGACTGTAGCGTGATTACAACAGACAGACGGACGGCCATGTCTAGATCGTCTTAGATTTTTACGCTGATCAAGAATATATATACTTTATAGGGTCGGAAATGGATATGTCGATGTGTTGCAGACGGAATGACAAAATGAATATACCCCCATCTTTCGGTGGTTGGTATATTAACAAAATATTGGTAATATGGCTACCTATGTTAATAGGATTAGGGAAGAGGTTTTAGATGTGGCAATATGTTCGGAAATCGATAAGGTTCAGGATTGGAGGGTCTCCGTAGAGCACTTCCTTTCAGACTATCGCTACATTAGATTTAGCATGGTACGACCAGCTTCGTATCCTATAAGCTCCCGGAATAAGGTAGGAACCAACTGAACAACCTCGGGAACACAACTCAGAGGAAAATTTTGGCAAGATACTTTAAATTGTCCAAGCATAGAAGGCGTAGACGATAATGTCGATAGGATTAGGCCTGTAAAAAAGGGGCCTTTTGAAGATAGTTGTCGAGAAAGAAAATCAGTCCTAGAAAAGCACCGGAAGTCCGGGGAGATTTGCAACATCGGGAAAGAGATAACAGAGCATATCTCAAACTAGTAGGGAAAGGCAAAAGTCGGGCGGAGCCGACTATATAATACTCTACACCACCGAGTATACGTAATACTTGTAATATATAGCACTTATATCCAAATCTAGTCAGACTTTAATTTTGCATAACTATAGAAATATCGAAAAGAACCTTGTAGGATTTCCTTACGATGGTACGAAAATTGTGGCTTCTACAACCTTAAAAGTCGAAACGCATAAAACTTTATATGGGAGTTTTATCTGAATCTGATTCGATTTTGATTAGGATGTTTGATTAGGATGTCAATTAAAACATCTCATGAAAAATATTTTAGATTGTATCTACTAGAACTTTAAAAGAGCATATCGGATGAAAGATATATATGAGAGCTATATATAGATCTGATCCGATTCTGATGAAATTTCGCAAACATATTGGGACGTCACAAATAGCACTTCGGGCCAAATTTGGTAAAGATCGGACCAAAATTGTGCCTTCTACAGCCTTAAATGACCATATCGGATGAAAGATATATATGTGAGCTATATATAAATCTGATCCGATTCTTATAAAATTTTTCACACAAATTGGGACGTCACAAAAAGGACTTCGTGCCAAATTTGGTAATGATCGGACGAAAATTGTGCATTATACAGCCTTAATAGGTCATATCGGATGAAAGTTATATATGGGAGCTATATCTAAATCTGAACCGATTTAGATGAAATTTTGCACATATATTAAGAAGTCACACGTAACATCTCATGCTAAATTTGGTAAAGATCGGACTAAAATTGTGGCTACTACAGCTTCAAATGGGCATATCGGATGAAAGATATATATGGGAGCTATATCTAAATCTGGACCGATTTTTTTCAAAATCAATAGCGTTCGTCCTTGGACCGAAAAAGAGACTTATGCAAAATTTTGTGAAAATCGGACAACAAATGCCACCTGTACCTTGATTACAAGAATACATGGACAGACAGACAGACGGACCGACGGACAGACGGACATAGCTAAATCGAATCAGGAAGTGATTCTAAGCCGATCTGTATACTTATCAATGGCTCTAGCTCTTCTCCTTCTTAGCGTTGCAAACAAATGCACAAATCTATAATACCCTGTAACACAGTGGTGGTGCAGGGTATAAAAGGCGGCAGTTTATTGGGATGTGTATTGCACACGGCTCGAGGATTACCATAAGGTGGTCAGAGCGGCAAAACGTGACTCCTGAAAGCTTTTCTGCGAACAAGTCGCCAAGATGGAGAAGTTTCTTTCAAAAACCCTTGCCCAAACTGAAAAGCAAAGGCAACGGAAGTCATGTTGAAATTTTTGTTGAAAACGCATTTTCCACATTAACCGATGGGACTCATCTCTTTGGTTAATGAGGTTGATCGAAAGCTGGATCTGATGGAATAATTCCGGTGCTATTACAAGAGGAGGCCGACTATGTGGCGCCCCATCAGACCACTATTGTCACAGCGTCCCAAGGATTAGCATATACATCGAAAATCTGCCAGGAGACAAGGGTGGTACTTAAACTCAAGCTTGGCAGAGAAGTTATGCGACACCAAAGGCCTACAAACCCATAAGCCTTACGTCCTTTCTACTCAAAACCATGGAACGTATTGGGGATACCATGATAAAGAGTAGGACATCCAGCGAACTGCTCAAATACAAACAGCATGTCTACGTCAAAGGAAGGTCGTTGGAGACTACCCTGCACGAGGTGGTTCATAAACTATGGGTTGCCCAAAATGTAATTGCGGATTTTTAATATAGTCGCCGTTGACAAATTTTTTTACAGCTTGTGACTCTGTAATTGCATTCTTTCTTCTGTCAGTTATCAGCTGTTACTTTTAGCTTGTTTTAGAAAAAAAGTGTAAAAAAGTATATTTGATTAAAGTTCATTCTAAATTTTGTTAAAAATGCATTTACTTTCTTTTAAAAAATCCGCAATTACTTTTTGGGCAACCAATAGAAGAATCCTTCGATGCCAAGATGTACACAGTGGCGATATGCATTGACATCGAGGAGGATTTCAACAATGTGCGGACCGACACACTGATTGCTTAAGCCAGTACCGGGTCCATAGTGGCTTGATAATCCATATTTCAAGGAACAGGTGGATAAATTGTAGTCCCAATTGCATAAGTATAAGAGAGAAGGTGGCACAGGGCACGTCACAGGGAGGTGTTTATAGCCACTCCCTTAGGTAACCACCGTAAATAACCTATTACGGATGTTGAATGAGGAGGGATATGAAGGCGTGTGTTAAGCAGACGATGTTACAATACATCTAAGGAGTAAGGATCCGAACGAGCTATGCAGAAGGGCCGAAAGGTCTTGCATATGACATATGAATGGGCTAGACCCAGCGATCTCAATGTTAACCCAGAGAAGACTGATATATGCCTGTTCACTAGGAAGACGAAGGTGGGCCAGTTTGACGCACCATATTCCTCACTAAAACGATATCGTCTATATCTGACAAGGTTAAATACGTAGGAGTGATAATGGACGGAGGACATGAGGCCACCGTAGCGCAGAGGTTAGCATGTCCGCCTATGACGATGAACGCCTGGGTTCGAATCCTGGCGAAAAAATCAGAACAAATTTTCAGGGGTAGCTATCCCCTCGTAATGCTGGCGATGTTTGTGAAGTACTGTACCATTCGGTATGGCAGCTATGTATAAACTTCTCCACAACGAGGTGTCGTATTGCGGCACGCCATTCGAACTCGTCTATAAAAAGAGACCCCTTATCATTGAGCTTAAACTTGAATTGGAAAGCACTCTTTGATAAGTTAGAAGTTTGCCCCTGTTCCTTAATAAAATGTTCAGGGGCAAAAATTGCAAATTTTGATCTTGGACAGAATACTGAATTGGAAGTGTCACATAAACGAGCGCACCGAGAAGACTCACTAAGCAGACGACCGTAGTTTTGGACAGAATACTGAATTGGAAGTGTCACATAATCGAGCGCACCGAGAAGACTCACTAAGCAGACGACCGTAGGCTCGAAATGAGGCCTGAACCCGAGGATAGTCCACTGACGCTTGATTGTGGTAATACTTAATCACGCCTCGTAAGTGTGATGGACCGCGATGAAGAAAAAGTGCAACGTAAGGATAATGCAACAGGTGCAGAGAACAGGTTGTCTTAGCATAGACGGGGAGATGAGGACCATCTCAACTTGGTAACTGGGGACTTTAGCAGATATCCGACCCATAGATATACAGTTTAAGTGTGAGAAAATTACTGCGGCTATGGGACTTAAAGCGATGGGAGAATGGATAGAGGATAGGAGCAGTTTATACCATCGCGGTATAATCGGGGCGACGATAAGAAACCTGTAAGGAATAGAAGAGGTTTCCCAACGGATACCTGAGACGACATTTGAGTGTAAGACACTGCTGAACTCTGGTATTGCCATCTGGAAGATCATACATACACAGATGGATCAAACCTCTAGAGGACAGTGTGGGCCTGGGGTTTACATTGTGAATCCAGGGACTGAGATTTGTTATCAACATAATACGGTCCTGCAAGCGGTGATCCGGGCGATGGCGAAATGCGTGAGGTGGTGTGGTGTTTACGTGAAGACGCCAACAACCAGGACGGTAAGTTCGCGAACAATCTTGGAGATCAACCCATTCTCTGAGGATGGCACGATTCTCATCATTTGGTTGATTGGTCCATATATTGGGTTGCCCAAAAAGTAAATGCGGATTTTTCATATAGTCTGCGTTGACAAATTTTTTCACAGCTTGTGACTCTGTAATTGCATTCTTTCTTCTGTCAGTTATCAGCTGTTACTTTTAGCTTGCTTAAGAAAAAAAGTGTAAAAAAAGTATAATTGATTAAAATTCATTCTAAGTTTTATTAAAAATGCATTTACTTTCTCTTAAAAAATCCGCAATTACTTTTTGGGCAACCCAATACATATATTACAGACATATGTACCAACATAACGACATTCACGACATGTACGACATCACGACATTTTAAAATAACGTTTTTTTATTAGACCTCGTATAGTATACTTTTTCTAACTTCTGTCTTTTTCTTTCCCACTATGCGTTTATATTGTATATTATTTTCATACATGGATGTTAAAATTGTATATTTCAATATCAGTTAGAATTCTATTTTGTTTTTAATTTGTATTATTTATTGTTGTTTCAGGTTTTAATTATGATGGAGGCGGTGAAAGCTGATTTCAAAAGGTGAGTGTTTATTTAAAATATGCCAAAACATCCTTGAGACTTCTAAGAATACAATAAATGAAATCAGGCGACTGGTTAATATGTGAGTTTTACTCGAATTTGAAGCCATGTAGCCCATTTGCCATCTTCAATGTTATGTACTTCAATCTGTGTTAAATTTTAAATGAAAATCTTAATTTGTTTAAACACTTCTACAAATTTGACAGACGAATACTCGGTTAGACATGATCAAGCATGTACTTAATTGGGTAACAATGAGTTAACTAGATGTTATGAAACAAATAATTTGTATAGTAAACGCTCCTCAGATGGGTGCAGGGTACAATAATACGGCAATTTATGCTATCAACTGCCAACCACTCTCTCTAAAATAGCCAATGAGCTAATTTAACTCTCTCTCCAAAACTCTCTCTAACTGTTCACATCAGTCTCTCGGTTATTCTTCAACTAATCCATAGCGTTTGCTACAAAAAGTTCGCGTAAAATAGTTGCAATATTCGCTTATAAACCCTCCACATTTAAAACAAAAAATGCAAAAAGTGTTTAGATTATTTTTTTGTGAACTAAAAGAGTTTTTAAGTTTCTAATTCTTTAAGATAACAAAAAAATTGGCTCATTTTTATTGTTATTTGCTTGTAAATCTTCATACGGTTCTTTTCTTTCATTCGTTTAATTTGTGAGTTTGCTGTGTACGTGTTGTCTTTGTTTTTATTGTAGTTGCTGCTGTGCAAAAACAACTATGCGCCATATGCTTTAATGTTGTTGTAATTACTCGTGGAGAATCTGTTGATGACATGCAAAGCTAACGCAGCATGACTAGCTAAAGGGTGATTTTTTTGAGGTTAGGATTTTCATGCATTAGTATTTGACAGATCACGTGGGATTTCAGACATGGTGTCAAAGAGAAAGATGCTCAGTATGCTTTGACATTTCATCATGAATAGACTTACTAACGAGCAACGCTTGCAAATCATTGAATTTTATTACCAAAATCGGTGTTCGGTTCGAAATGTGTTCATTCACCGTAACGTTGCGTCCAACAGCATCTTTGAAAAAATACGGTCCAATGATTCCACCAGCGTACAAACCACACCAAACAGTGCATTTTTCGGGATGCATGGGCAGTTCTTGAACGGCTTCTGGTTGCTCTTCACTCCAAATGCGGCAATTTTGCTTATTTACGTAGCCATTCAACCAGAAATGAGCCTCATCGCTGAACAAAATTTGTCAAAATTTGAACACATTTCGAACCGAACACTGATTTTGGTAATAAAATTCAATGATTTGCAAGCGTTGCTCGTTAGTAAGTCTATTCATGATGAAATGTCAAAGCATACTGAGCATCTTTCTCTTTGACACCATGTCTGAAATCCCACGTGATCTGTCAAATACTAATGCATGAAAATCCTAACCTCAAAAAAATCACCCTTTATAATCTTGTAAAGTGTGAGCTAGTTGAAAATCAAAAGAGAGAGGAATGTAGTGGTGAGTGTAATGACTTTATGAGTAATTAATCTGAAAGAGAATTTTCATACACGGTATGGACAATGTGATTCAATAGGCATAATTTCGATTCGTTTACTTTTGGCTATGAATTTAATATGGAATTGTTTATTCCAAAGTGGTGATTGGAATTTACATTTTTTACTTTCAAAAGAAATTTTTTTGGTTAAACACGAGGACTCGTATTTTGTGATTTGGGAAGCAATTTGTGAAAAGATCTTTAAATTGTTTTCAAGTATTTTTTGCCTGCTGGGGCTAAGATCATTTAATTTTACAAATCTCGTGTTTTTCCTTCGAGACGAGCTCTATGATCCGAGATTTGTTTGCAATGGAAAAGGAAAGCCAGAGAGCGCAGCTCCCACCAACCACTATGGGATGCGTTTCGTCATTTGGATAGAATAACTCGTCGGCCATATTAGGTGTGAAGGCTTCAAGGCACCATTTTTAAATTGATTTTTTAAAAGAAAGTAAATGCATTTTTATTAAAACTTAGAATGAACTTTAATCAAATATACTTTTTTTACACTTTTTTTCTAAAGCAAGCTAAAAGTAACAACTGATAACTGACAGAAGAAAGAATGCAATTACAGAGTCACAAGCTGTGAAAAAATTTGTCAACGCCGACTATATGAAAAATCCGCAATTACTTTTTGGGCAACCCAATAGATTGCTTGCAAAATTTACAATAATTTTTATGTGTCATATTACCTATCCGATTATGCAAATAAAATTTTGAAAATCGAACTAGAAGTACGCTTTTGGCGGTCCAACAAAATTTTTTGTAGGGCCGAGGTTACCCACTTTGAGGGCTCACCAATGGGCCCACGGGCCCTGAAGTTTTGCACATAAGCAGGTTAACACTTCAGTCTTACAAATTTCATGAACATATATTTATCCGTTCAAAAATGACAGCCTTATTTCCACTTAATTTTTTCCCCATCCTACTGTGCGTTGTGAGATGAGTTGCGATCGAAAGGATAATTGAGACTCGACTTTAGGTCGAGTGCAAGGCGATGCTGTCAGCTGCACAGTCTTGGATTGACAGAAATCTGGTATTGCCATATAGAAGTTCATATTACTCGGATGGCTCAAAGCTAGAGGATAAAGTGGGCCTAGGCCTACATTCAGAACCCAGGGACAGAGAACTGTTTTGAGGTGTTAACGTGAGGATGTCGAGTGTGAACATCTTTATAGAAACAGGACAGAAAAGTGGCCATCATTAAGGCAATAACTCGCAGGACGATAAGTTCACGAATAGTCTTGGAGTGAAGAAGAGTAACGTCTGAGTGCATGGTCATAGCGTAATAGGGGGGAATGAAAGAGCAGACGACTGGGCATTGTACTGCCGTCAATAAACTTGGTTAACCCGCATCCTTTCTGGTCGACGCAGTCCGAGTTAAGGGCGTGGGCGACGAACGCATATGCAACACTGTGGACATGCGAATCGGTCGGTAGGACGACGAAAATTCTATGGGGAGATCCGGACCGTGATAATACGAGGCTATTATTGAAAGGAAATAAGAAGGAGGTCCGTATGTGTCCTGTTATAATACCGAAATCTGTATTACAACAGGACACGTAGGACTACGAGCTCACTTATACTTATGCAAAATCGTTGCGGCAAGTTATAGCATATGTAGTGTCATTGCCTGGCTTTCGCGGTTAACAAAACCGGCACACAATTCCAGACTTGACCCAACTTAGGGCGTGGTATGGAAAACAATTAGGGATTTGGTTAATAGTGCGGAATTCCCGACTTAGATTTTCTTTTTCGTGGTTTCGTTTTATACCCACCACCATAGGTTGGGAGGTATATTAATCTAGTCATTCCGTTTCTAACACCTCTAAATATTGATCTATGACCCTATAAAGTATATATATTCTTGATCATCCTAACATTGAAAATTGATCTAGCCATGTCCAAATGTCCGTCTGTCAAAATTACGATTGCTGTCTAGCGAATAAAGATATTCGCTTTATATTTGGCACAGATACTTCTTGTTGAAGTAAACCGATACTCCGATTTGAAATCTTGAGCCCCTGAAAGCCGCATTTGTTATCGGATTTGGCAGACATTTTTCACATAGAGTTCTGGCACAAAAAGGGCACATTTTGTCATGAACATTCCATTAAGAAACAGTTCTCACATATCAATGAGTGCAGTCAAATTCAAGTTGAAGCTCAACAACAAGAGGCCTCCTTTCTATAGCCGGGTCTGAACGACAGTGCGACACCTCTTTGGAGAGAAGTTTTTACATGGCATAGGAGAGGAAAGCCACCGCTGATATTTTTTTCTTATGGTCTCGCCTGGATTCGAACCCAGGTATTCAGCGTCATAGCCGTACATGTTAACCTTTGCGTTGCGGTGGCCTCCCTTTGATATAGCCTCCATAGAAACCGATCTCCCGATTTGTGATCTTGTGCCACTGAATTTCGCAGCTGTTATCTGATTTGGCTGAAATTTTTGAGATTTTGAGCCGCTGGAAGCCGCAATTGTTATTCAATTTGGCTGAAGTTGTGTTGGTAGTATTCTGTCCAATTCTTATCCGATTTTGCACGAAGTGTTCTGTTATTACTTCCAACAACTGTGCTATTTATGGTTCAAATCGGTAAGTAACCTAATATAGCAGCCATATAAACCGATCTTGGATCTTGACTTTTTAAGCCTCCAGAGGCCGCAATTCTTATCGGATTTTGCTAAAATTTGGTACAACGGCTGTTCCCATGACCTTCAACATACATGTCCAATATGGTCTTGATCTATAGCCTGATACAGCTCCCATATAAACCGATCTTTCGATTGTGCTTTTGAGCCCCTGCAAGGCGCAATTCTTATCCGAATGGACTGAAATATTATCCAATGTCTTCTACTATGGTCTTCAACATTCAATTCACTTATGGTCCGAATCGGCATAACAATTTTTTATCCATTATTCTTGGCTTGTTTAAAAAGAGATACCGCGCAAAGAACTCGACAAAACCGATCCATGGTGGAGGGTATATAAGATTCAGCCCGGCGGAACTTAGAACAGTTTGCTTGTTACTTGTTAATATTTAGAGCGCACCACATGACGATTTCCGGCTTAAGTGTATGTTAATAGGATGATGGGGTGGTTAAATATCCGCATCCTCTTTTCAACCAAACCTAAGGCTTCTTTCAATATCTGAAGCAAATGTGATCCAGACCGACCCAAAATGCATATTGTAGAGTGATAATAAAATAGGATAGCAGATATATCCATGGTGGCGAGTATCCAAAGTTCGTCATGGCCCAACTTAATGCGTGCGTGTAGCGAAGAACATCGGTGATTTGCTGATTTGACTTCATGGACGTTTGAAAGGACCAATTATTATCCTACATGGCTGATGTTTATGCCATGGTGCTTTTTTATGATAACCAAAATGCCAAGTAGCCTGTAAAAAAAGGGCACATAAAATTCGGAAAAGTGCATGAAATCTTTATTTGAATCGATAGTACGGTCCATATAATTTTATGTTTGATGATTATTTCATGAAAATTTTGACCATAACAGCGTCTCAATTGGTACATCCACTCAGTACAATTGTTGCATACTCTTTCCAACATTTCGGCCGTTATTTCACGAATAAATACTTGAATGTTGTCCTCCATTCCATCAGTTGAAGCGGGCTTGTCTGTATAGACATGAGCTTTAACATACCCATACATAAAATAGTCTAAAGGCGTTAAATCGCACAATCTTGACGGCCAAATGATAAATGTTCACCGAACTCGCCTCCGAATAAGTCCATTGTTACGTGTGCTGTGTGACATGTAGCATCGTCTTGTTGAAACCACACGTCATGCAAGTCAAGCTCTTGCATTTTGGGCAAAAAGAAGTTGGATACCATCTCCCGATAGCCGATCACCATTCGCAGTTACCTTACAATTCGCATCATCTTAGAAGAAGTACGGTCCAATGATGCCACCAGCCCATAAACCGCACCAAACTGTGACTTTTTCTGGATGCATTGGTATCTCTTGCAGTGCTTCTGGTTGATCTTCACTCTAAATTCGACAATTCTGCTTATTTACGTACCCATTGAGCCACAAAATGAGCTTTGTTGTTAAATGGAAGAAGAAACTTTTTAACAGGATACGCATTTTGATGATAAAACTCTATAATTTGCAAGCGTTGTTCGTTTGTAAGATGATTCATGGTTGAATTATAGATCAAACTGTAGATGTTTGATAGTGAAACATAGGGCGCCCCGGTAGCCGAGTTGGTAGCTTGGATTACCAGTGCAGGGATCGTGAGTTTAATTCACGCCAGAAGCCTTAGTCTGTCGCTACTGTGGTATCACAATGTACTTAAAATTGTCTAAATGGGTCTGAGTGCAGTCGTGGCTTTCGTCCTTTAAACCCGTTGTATCACCATTATTACCCTCGCTATTCGTCCTTTGGCTTAGCCTTAAATATGCAGCCTAAAGCCCGCTTGTCAATTATATGAATGTCCTTCAAAGACTTACAACTGCTAGTATGGGTCTTTGCATTCGTTTAATGAATTGATTACTTTGGGCATATCAAGTGAGGTTTTCCCCATATACAGTCTTAGAAAAAAATTTTATTAAGAGAACCAAACCAATTTCGAAAATTAAGTTTGTTTATATTTTTCTAAGAGTTTTTTTTTTTTAACTTTTAAAGGAGTTTTGGGAGTTCTTTTTCGAATATAAGAGAATTTTGTTTTTTTTTTATTTAAGAGCATTTTTAGTTTCGAAAGTTGGACCATTGGCAACTTTAAGACAATAGGCAAAAGCTTTCAAGTTCAGCAAATTCGAAAAACGAATTTCCATGAGAGCTAATTTACTTGAAGCCTGTCGTAGCGGCGGTATCTCTACTTGTGTGTGTGTGTGTGTGTAAGTTAGGCGAACACCAACGATAACGACGATGGCAAACCCAACGACCAATTTCAATGGTCTTCTGCATGGGCTACACATCTCATAGATACACAAATACTGACAGTATCTTTGGCCAATACCTGCGCCATAACAGTTGGTTATGAAATCTGAGCGTGTTTGCACGTGTTAACGGATACAAATGTGTGTCGTATAAGAAAAACCGCCCAAAAACACAACAAGCTTCAAGCTAAATTTCAAATACATTTTTGAACAAACGTTTTTGGAGAAGAAGTGAGTGATGCAAAATTTTTAGAAACGAAAAAGGATTAAAAAAAAAATATTTTAGTATGACCAATAGTAAAAGTAAAAAATCCAAAGAAATAAAGCCAAGAATTTAAAACCAACCCCCCATGAAGTGCAAAGAAAGTAGAAATGTTTGAAATAAATATCAAAAAAATGTAAATACATAGAGCCCTCCCATGATTATGCTGAAAGCAACAAAAATTTCGAGTCATTTCTAAGCTAAAAACGAAATTCAAGTGAATATGTAAATGAGCAAATGTCCCATTACCACTTCCCAAACCACAACAACAACAACAAAATTAAGAAGGAGGAAAAAAAGCATGGGAAGTGAAGTGAAGAAAAGTGAATTTCAAGTGTGTCGTCTTCGTGTCTGCTGCTGAAAGTGAAAGTATTTTTAATGAATGGAAGAAAACTAATTCAAGTGAATCCTTCGTTTGCCATACAAAAACGCACATACGCCACATATCCTGTCGTCGAAACACCATAACGAACAGAAGAAAAAAGTTTAAGCATCCGGAACACATACTCGCACTGGCACCGTCAGTCGTCAGCCGTCAGCCGTCAGCCGTGAGCGCCCGCTATTTAATATTAGTTTGTAAGTTGATCAAATGACAGATATATGGCCTTTGGCTTGACATTTCTTATCATGCTCTACTCTCCTCTTAGTTTTTTGTTTTTTTTTTTATTATTATCCGTTTGCTGGCTGTATGTGAGTGTGTGTGTGTGTGTGTGTTGGCTTCCTTTATATCAACTGAATTAATTATAACCATGTGTGCGTGTGGTTCGCATAGATGGTGTTGCGTTTTTTCTCTAATTTTGTTTTTGTTTGCCTGCTTTAATAGGTGGCTGAGGGGTTTTGGGCTCCAAGTTTGGATAATGCGAAGAATTTGCCAACATAAAAAAAAAAACTTTTTACGAACTTTGAGTGTTTGGAAAAACGTTAACGATACATCCAGCAGCGACCTTCTTTGAAGGGAAAAGTGGATTAAATGATATAGGGATTTAAGGATGTTTTCTTTTTTAAGAAATTTCTATGTCTTAGGACTATTTTCAGAAGAAATTATTGCAAAGCCTTGGAAATGTGAAAGTTGTCATGATGTAGTCATTGGTATACATTTGGTGTTTAAAAGAAAAGGTTGTGGCCAGTGCAAATTTTATTCTGCAATTGAATTACCTTAGTGGCAAGATATTGAAGTAAATATTAGAGTAAATATTTAAAAATATGAAGGAACAGCGGAAATACTTCTCTCAAGTCAATGAGGTTTGTCAAATTCAATTTTAAGCTCTTTGACAGGGGACGTTTTTTTTATTGCGGAGTTCGTTTAAGAAGTTTTCATACAGCTGGATACCTTACAAATTTTGTCGCCAGCATTTTGTTAGACGATATCCACTGTTGAAAATTTTTAATTTTCTAATGTTCCCGCCGGGGAACGTAGACGTAGACATGCTTACCTCTGCACCAAGCTGCCCTCCACCGCTTATATGTCGCCAAGATTTTTTCTTATATTCTCGCCAGGGTTTGAAAGATGGTAAGCTACTCGTTTTTTACCCTTCACCATACAATGGAGGCTTGAAATTTTGCCTGAATACTACCGATTAGTGTAGGTCGATTGGGATTGTAAATGGGCCGATATGGTCCTTGTTTTGATATAGCTGCCATATAAGCCGATCCTGGATCTTAACTTTATGAGCCTTTAGAGGAAACAATTCTTATTCGATTTGGCCGAAATTTTGCATGAGGAGTTTTGTTGTAACTTCCAATAATTGTGCCAAGTATGATCGAAATCGGTCCATATCCTGATATAGCTGCCATATACACCAATCCTGGATTTTGAATTTTTGAGTCTTTAGAGGGCGCAATTCTTATCCGATTTGGCTGAAATTTAGCATAAAGTGTTTTGTTATGACTTCCAATAACTGTGTTAGGCAATCTAAACTAATCTCCCGATTTTATTTCTTTAACCACTATAGGGCGCAATTCTTATCCGGTTTGGCTGAAATTTTGCACAATAAATTTCACTTTGATCTCCAACAGCCGAACCAAGTCGGTTTATGATTTGGTAAATCTCAACTAGCAAAGCAATTCTTATCCATTATCCTTTGTTGAATTTTTTTGTATCACCCAAAAGGAAGAGAGATAGACCCATTGATAAGTATACCGATCGACTTAGAATCACTTTCTGATTCGATCTAGCGGACAGACGGACATAGTCTGTCTATCCATGTTAATTTGTGTACAAACTACAGGTCGCAATTTTCATCCGATCGTCTTCAAATTTGGTACGGGCATGTTTTTCGGCCTAGAGACGAAGCCTATTGAAATTCGAAAAAAATCGGTTCAGATTCGGATATAGCTCCCATATATATGTTCGTCCGATTTGCAGTAATAATTTAATAAAATGGTCATTTGTTAACCGATACTCTCGAAATTTTGCAGAAAGGATTTTGTTATGACTCCCGATATTACTGGTGAATTTCATAGAAATCGGTTCAGATTTAGATATAGCTCTCATATATATGTATCGCCCGATTTTCACTGCTAGAGCCATTGCAAGCGTATTTATTCACCAATCTTCCGAAAACTTTGTACAACGCCTTCTTCGACAACTATCACAATATCTGAGAAGTTTGCTTGAAATCGGTTCTGATTTACCTATAGCTCCCATATATATGTTCATCCGATTTACAGTAATAATGCAATAAAATAGTCACTTGTTAACCGATTCTCTCGAAATTTGGCAAGAAGGATTTTCTTATGACTCTCGACATTACTAGTGAATTTCATAGTAATCGGTTCAGATTAAGATATAACTCTCATATATATATCGCCCGATTTTTACTCCTTGAGCCATTGCAAGCGCACTAATCAACCAATCTTCCCAAAACTTTGTACAACGCCTTCTTTGACAACTACCACAATATCTGAAAAGTTTGCTTGAAATCGGTTCTGATTTAGATATAGCTCCCATATATATGTTCATCCGATTTGCAGTAATATTGCAATAAAAAACTCATTTGTTAACCGATTGTCTCAAAATTTAGCAGGAACGATTTTTATGTGACTTTCGACATTACTGACGAATTTCATAGAAATCGGTTCAGATTTAGATATAGCTCTCATATATTGGGTTGCCCAAAAAGTAATTGCGGATTTTTTAAAAGAAAGTAAATGCATTTTTAATAAAACTTAGAATGAACTTTAATCAAATATACTTTTTATACACTTTTTTTCTAAAGCAAGCTAAAAGTAACAGCTGATAACTGACAGAAGAAAGAATGCAATTACAGAGTCACAAGTTGTGAAAAAATTTGTCAACGCCGACTATATGAAAAATCCGCAAAATTTTGGGCAACCCAATAAATTGTATATCGCCCTACTTTCACTGCTTGAGCCACTGCAAGCGCATTTATTGACCAATCTTCCCAAAATTTTGTACAGCGCTTTCCAACCGCAATATCTAAGAAGTTTGCCCGAAGTCGGTTTTCGATTTAGATATAGCTGCCATTTAAATATTTTGGCCGATTTTCACTTCAATGGTCACTCAAGCTCATTATTGGCCAATATTGCCTTAATTGTGCACAACTCTTTCCTCGATGATTTGCACAACATCTAGTAAGTTTGGTCAAAATCGGGTCAGATTTAGATGTAGCTCCCATACATATGGTAGTCAGATTTTAGATAATTTGCAGTAATGTTGTCATTTGTCAACCGTATGAACATATTTGCTAGAAATTTGATAGGGATTGTTTAATAACCCATCTGAAAACATCCGCCAAGGTCCATTAAAATTGGTTCGGAATTAGATATAGCTTTCAATTTGTACCTGTAGTGTAGGTGTAGGGTATTATAAAGTCGGCTCCGTCCGACTTTTGCCTTTTTCCTTGCTGGTTGATAGTACTTACTACGAACTTTGGAAGTCGTAATAAAACACTATGTGCCCGATTTTAGTCAAAATGAATAACAATTGCGATTTACAGGGGCTCAAGATGTGAAATAGGATGGTCGGTGTATATGGGAGCTATGTATGGTTATGAGGACGCCACCGTGGCGCAGAGGTTGTCATGTCCGCCTATGACGCCGAACGCTTGGGTTCAAATCCCGCCGTGAACACCAACAAAATTTTCAGGGGTGGTTATGTCCTTACTAAAGCTGGCTACATTTGTGAGGTACTATGCCATGTAAAATTTCTCTCCAAAGAGTTGTCGCACTGTGGTACGCCGTTCGGACCCGGCTTTAAAAAGGAGGCCCCTTATCATTGAGCTTAAACTTGAAACGGACTGCACTTGTTGATAGATGAGAAGTTTGCCCCTGTTCCTTAATGGAATGTTCATGGGAAACTTGGTATTTCGTAGTAAATATGGTTATGAACCGGTAAGAATCGTACTGCACACGATTGTAAGAAGTTGAAACAGAACACTCTGTGCCAAATTTCAGTCAAATCGGACAACATTTGTGGTTTACAAGGGCTCAAGATGTCAAATCGGTAGGTTGGTTTATATGGTAGCCATATCCATATGCCCAATCAAGTTGAAGGCCACCATAGTTCACCAGTTTGGATGTCCACCAATGACCTTGAATGCCTGGATTCCTGGAAGACAATCAGAAACAATATTCGGTGATTGTCACTTCCCATGCTGCAACATTTGTGAGGTACAATGCTATGAAAAACTTCTCCCTAAAGAGTAGTCGCACTGCAGCACGCCCTTCGGACTTGGCTATAAAAAGGAGGTCCCTTATCATTGTGCTTAAAACTTGAATCGGAGCAGTTTGTCCCTGGAATGGAATGTTCATGGGCAAATTTGCATTGGCATATCCAAAATCTCAACGTCCTATATTAAAAAGGATTATCTGAGCAATATTTCAAGCGCATAGCTTTATTAGTTCAATCGCTATGGTAAATTCTACAGACTGACGGAAGGACGGACGGAGATGGCTAGATCGAACTAGAATGTCAAGGCAATCAAGAATATGTATATTGGGTTGCCCAAAAAGTAATTGCGGATTTTTCATATAGTCGGCGTTGACAAATTTTTTCACAGCTTGTGACTCTGTAATTGCATTCTTTCTTCTGTCAGTTATCAGCTGTTACTTTTAGCTTGCTTTAGAAAAAAATGTGTAAAAAAAGTATATTTGATTAAAGTTCATTCTAAGTTTTATTAAAAATGCATTTACTTACTTTTAAAGAATCTGCAATTACTTTTTGGGCAAACCAATTATTTATAGGGTCGCAGGTCAATATTTCCAGGTGTTGCAAACGAAATATCTAGATTAGTATACCTCCCATCCTAAGGGACTGAAATACAATTTTAGATGTTGTGGCAGTAATGTTTTTCAATCCTTTTTTGCGACATGCTTTGGGGCAAAAAAAATATTCTTTGTCACATTCATGAGCAGGAAAAAAATTAATACTAAACATTAGGAACAGAATAAAAAGAACACGCAATTTTATTTTACAACTAAAACAATAAAAATTTATCTTAAATCAAAAATAATGTTGCACAACGAAGTTTTCAAATTTTTATTCTGCGTCATGCTTTGCAAAAAAGAGAAATCATTCTTTGCCACATTTATTTCCGGTAAAGACAAGTAAGAGCGTGCTAAGTTCGGCCGGGCCGAATCTTATATACCCTCCACCATTGATCGCATTTGTCGAGTTCTATGCGCGGTATCTCTTATTAGACAAACATATTAGGTTGCCCAAAAAGTAATTGCGGATTTTTCATATAGTCGGCGTTGATAAATTTTTTCACAGCTTGTGACTCTGTAATTGCATTCTTTCTTCTGTCAGTTATCAGCTGTTACTTTTAGTTTGCTTTAGAAAAAAAGTGTAAAAAAAGTATATTTGATTAAAGTTCATTCTAAGTTTTATTAAAAATGCATTTACTTTCTTTTAAAAAATCCGCAATTACTTTTTGGGCAACCCAAAAGAATATTAAATTAGAACTGTTATGCTATTGGAGCTATATCAAGTTATAGTCCGATTCGGACCATAAATGAATGCTGATTGACATTGTAGAAGTCATTGTGGGCATATTGGGTTCAAGAAGCAAAATCGGGAGATAGGTTTATATGGGAGCTGTATCAAGCTATTGATCGATTCAGACCATACCAGACACATATGTTGAAGGTCATGAGAGAAGCCCTTGTACAAAATTTCAGCCAAATCGGATGAAAATTGCGCCCTCTAGAGGTTCAAGAAGTCAAGATCCCAGATCGGTTTATATGGCAGCTACATCAGGTTCTATATCGATTTACGCCATACTTAGCACAGTTATTGAAAGTCATAACAAAACACCTCATGCAAAATTTCAGCCAAATCGGATGAGAATTGCGCGCTCAATTGGCTCAAGAAGTCAAAATCCAAGATCGGTTTATATGACAGCTATACCAGATTATGAACCGACTTGAATCATACTTAGCACTATTGTTGAAATGTTTGCTAAAACAGCAGCCTTATGTTTGCTGAAATAGCAGTAATGTCTGCTTTCCCATTTTCAGCTGACAAAAACTGCTGTTTTAGCAAAAATGTTTGCTGTTTTGAATAACAAATTTGGTTCAGTGTACCTTAGACCTTAATTTGGGAGATCTGTCTATATGGGCGGTATATCTACATTCTCCCATTTTGGGCAGACTTAATGAGGTTGTCAAGGATGTTAAGGCAACTTATTATGCCAAATTTCAGCGAAATCGAGTAATAACTGTGACTTCTATGGGCCATATACCTTAAAACGTGAGTTCGGTCCATATGGAGGTTCATCGAGGCATTGTCCGAATTGGACCATATTTAACAGGAATGTCAAGGATGTTGAGACAACTCACTGTATCAAATTTAAACGAAGTACGGTAATAAATTCTATGGGCCTTAGACTTTAAATCGGTAGATCGGTCTATATGTGGGGTATATCGAGATTTGCACCATATTCGATAAGGGTGAAAGTCCCAAGACAATTCAAATGCAAATTCGCCCATGATCATTCCACGAAGGAACAGGGGTAAACTTCTCACATATCAATGAGTGCTGTCCGGTTCAAGTTTTAAGCTCAATGAAAAGGGCCTCCGTTTTATAGCCGAGTCTGAGTAATAACTGTGACTTCTATGGGCCATAGATCATAAATCGTGAGTTCGGTCCATATGGAGGTTCATCGAGGCATTGTCCGATTTGGACCATACGCAACAGGAATGTCAAGGATGTTGAGACAACTCACTGCATCAAATTTAATCGAAATGCGGTAATAAATGCGTCTTCTATGGGCCTTAGACTTTAAATCGGTAGATCGGTCTATATATGGGGTATATCGAGATTTGCACCATATTCGATAAGGGTGAAGGTTCAAATGCAAATTCACCCATGATCATTCCATGAAGGAACAGGGGTAAACTTCTCACATATCAATGAGTGCTGTCCGGTTCAAGTATTAAGCTCAATGAAAAGGACCTCCAATTTATAACCGAGTCTGAATGGCATGCCGCCGTGCGACACAGCATTAGGAGGGGATAACCAACGCTAAAAATTTTGTTATGATGTTATTGCCAGTATTCAAATCAAGGTGCTCAGTGACATAGGCGGATATGATAACCTCTGTGCTACAGTGGGCTCCCAAAACAACTCAATGTGCCACATTTTAGCAAAATCCTGTGAAATAAGGCTTCTATAGGGCTTATGCCTTTAATGGGGAGATAGGCTATATAAAGATATCTGGATCATATGTATAATAATACGTATACTGAAGGTTTCAAGACAACTCGTTCTGCAAAATCTGGCAATAAATTCGGCTTCTATCGACCTTGAATCGAACGGCCTATATGGGGGCGATATATCCCACATTCGAACTTAACCCCACTATGGTAAAAAATTAGATGTGCAAGGTTTCAGCTAAAAAATTTTAATTTTAAAAATTGATGTGACTACCACAGAATGACAGATGTACACGGCTGGATCGTCTTAGAATCTTTGGAGATAAGGAATCATTACTCTGTTAAGGGTCGCAAATGGATATTTCGATATGTTACACACGGAATGACGGAATGTACATACCCCATTCCTTAGTTTGTGAGTATAATAGGTTAAAACGTGTTGGGTTCGGCTCTGCCAAATCAAGGAAGCCCACCACCATGGATTTCGCCAAAAAGTTACCCATATGAACCAACTGGAATGGCCCATATACTAAATTTTTGTGAAATAAGGCAAAAATTTAAACTTCTAGGGTCCGTAAAATGTCAATGCAAAGTTCGTCTTATACCCTACACCACTACTGTGGTACAGGGTGTTTATAAAACCAAAAAGGAAGAGAAATAGATCCATTGATAAGCATACCGATCGACTCAGAATCACTTTCTGATTCGATTTAGCCATGTCCGTCTATCTGTCCATGTTAATTTGTGTACAAGCTACACGTCGCAATTTTCATCCGATCGTATATCGTGCAGTGCAGAGGGTGCCCCGGTAGCCGAGTTGATAGCGTGCTAGCATTACCAGTGAAGGGGTCGTGGGTTCGATTCCCGCCAGAAGCCTTGGTCTGTCGTCGCTACTGTGGTATCACAATCGACTTAAAATTGTCTTAGTGAGTCTGTAAAGGACTGCCACTCTTACCTAAGCTAATCTATATCGTGCAGTGCAGAATTTCAGCCAAATAAGATAAGAATTAAAATGTCATGACGATCAAGGGATCTTAGACGAATATTTCGAGGTGGTACAAACTGAATTACGAAATAAGTATACCCCCATCCTATGATGGAGAGTATAAAAATATTTTCACCAAAAAATTTTTGGTTTGAGTTGGTAACATTTCTTGCGGCAATCCTGTAATTCAAAAAGTTCAAGAAAGGGTCATGCCATAAAGGATTGCTTAAGCACCTTCAACTTTTTAATTCGTTCAAATAATAGGAAGCCCTCTAAAAGTATTTTTTTCTCAGAAAATGCGGATACATTAGTCTCTTTATCGAAATCCAACCAATTTCATACAATCCTATGATGCTAAAGCATTTAGAAGCATTTGCAAACTGCTATTATACATATCCTATACAAAGGCGATGTCTTTAAGCTAAGAGCTGTATTCAATTCCGGGTCTTAAGCATTCTTTATTTCGAAGAATTTGTTCAATCCTCTTCAGCTCATTTCGGGATAAACTGACAAAGACTGAATAAAAAAAAATCAACTTTCCACGAAACTGGCCGTCCCTTGCCCTTTTTTTTGTAGCTGAACTTTGATTTTTTTTTTTTTTTTTTTTGTTAAATCCTCAATGGTTAAGTGAGTGAGACAGACTACTCTCTAATTCATTGTTTTTGCGTTAGTCGAACTTAAATGACAACGAGAATGTGTTTTAGGAAGGAGGGCTTGTTTTTAAGAATTGAAAAAAGAAGCTTTCGGGGCATAGATATCATGCCGTTGGCAGACACGTTTCTGGGCTGGTATCGCCCTACTTTTTTTGGAAAATTTTTTTAATTTAATTTTTATTACCTTGTTTAGCGAAAAATTTAACTATATTTTAATATTCGTGATTTTTTACGGCTACTGTGATATTATTAAATATTTTACCTACAACACAGAAATAACAAATTTTTATACCCTCTCCCATAAGATGGGGGGTATACTAATTTCGTCATTCTGTTTGTAACTACTCGAAATATTCGTCTGAGACCCCATAAAGTATATATATTCTTGATCGTCGCGATATTTTATGTTGATCTAGCCATGTCCGTCCGTCTGTCCGCCCGTCCGTCCGTCCGTCTGTCTGTCGAAAGCACGCTAACTTCCGAAGGAGTAAAGCTAGCCGCTTAAAATTTTGCACAAATACTTCTTATTAGTGTAGGTCGGTTGGTATTGTAAATGGGCCATATCGATCCATGTTTTGATATAGCTGCCATATAAACCGATCTTGAGTCTTGACTTCTTGAGCCTTTAGAAGGCGCAATTCTCATACGATTGGAATGATTTTTTGCATGACGCGTTTTGTTATGATATCCAACAATTGTGCCAAGTTTGGTTCAAATCGGTTCATAATCTGGTATAGCTGTCATATAAACCGATCAGGGGTCTTGACTTCTTAAGCCTCTAGAGGGTGCAATTCTCGTCCGATTTAACTGAAATTTTGCACGTAGTGTTTTGGTATATCAACTTGCAAAATCTACTGTTTTGAGTACACGAATCTGCTGAAAAAAATTTTATGTTAATTTTATTGGTTGCTTGTTACATGGTTCGATTACGTTAGGCATTTTTATACCCACCACCGAAGGGTGGGGGAATATTCATTCGGTCGTTCCGTTTGCAACACATCCATTTCCGACCCTATAAAGTAAATATATTCTTGATCAGCGTAAAAATCTAAGACGATCTAGCCATGTCCGTCCATCTGTCTGTTGAAATCACGCTACACTCTTTAAAAATAGAGATATTGGGCTGAAACTTTGCACAGATTCTTTGTTTTATCCATAAGCAGGTTAAGTTCGAAGATGGGCTATACTGGACTATATCTCGATATAGCCCCCATATAGACCGATCCGCCGATTTAGGGTCTTCGGCCAATAAAAGCCACATTTATTATACGATTTTGCTGAAATATTGCACAAGAACCTTTCCTTTGACCTCCAACTGATGTATCGAATATGGTCCTAATCGGCCCAAAACCTGATATAGCTCCCATAGAAACCGACCTCCCGAACTTACTTCCTGAGCCACAAGAGGGCGCAATTCTTATCCGATTTGGGTGAAATATTGAACAAGAACTTTTCCTATGGCCTCCAACATATGTACCGAGTATGGTTCCAATCGGCCCAAAATATCGGTACTGAGTCGATCTAGCCATGTCCGTCTGTCGAAATAACGATAGCGGTCGAACGCGTACAGCTACCGCTTAAAATATTGCATAGATACTTAATATTGATGTAGGTCGTAGGGGATTGCAAATGGGCCATATCAGATCAGATTTAGATATAGCTCCATATAAACCGATCTCCCGATTTGACTTCCTGAGCCCTAAGTACCACGCTCAACGCCCTATCTGCTAGCTGTTCTTTTCCCAATGCATGTTTTTGTGTGTGTAGTGGCAAGTTTTTTTTTGTCTACTCAACTACACTACTCCCATGCTGCACATATGTTCTGTGCATCTTTCGGAAGTTGTTACAATGGCTTTGAACATTAGATAACGGAGTTTTGTTTGAAAAATGTCATTCAATGGGAATAAGAACCTGATTTCCATATCAAATCTACAAGATTCGACTGTGTCAAATGTTCGTTAATATGTGCTATGCTGGGTAGTTGACACGAAGTGTCGAAAAATTCTTAAAATCCTTCTGTAACTGTGAAATGGATAAAAATATTCCAATTTTTTTTTTTATGGAAAACTAGTCGTTGAGGCTCTAGGAAAAGACTCAGCGCTGGTGGTTTTCCAAAGTGCGACTCGGCCAAACTTAACGCCTTTTTACTTGTTATTTTGAAAGTTTGTCTTTAGAATTTTCTTTGCTAAATTTATTATCCGATTTTGCTGAAATTTGGGACAGTGAGTTGTGTTAGGCCCTTATACATCCTTCTTCAATATGGCCCAGATCGGTCTAGATTTGGATATAGCTGCCATATAGACCGATCCACTGATTTAGGGTCTTAGGCCCATAAACGCCACATTTATTATCCGATTTTGCTGAAATTTTGGACAGGGAGTTGTGTTAGCGCCTTCGACATCCTTCTTCAATATGGCTCAGATTTGGATATAGCTGCCATATAGACCGATCCGCCAATTTAGGGTCTTAGGCCCATAAAGGCCATACTTATTATCCGATTTTGCCAAAATTTGGGACAGTGAGTTGCGTTAGACCCTTTGACATCTTTTTTCAATTTGGCTCAGATCGGTTCAGATTTGGATATAGCTGCCATATAGACCGATCCACCATTTTAGGGTTTTAGGCCCTTAAAGGCCACATTTATTATCCGATTATGCCAAAATTTGAGACAGTGAGTTATGTTAAAACCTTCGACATCCTTCTTTAATATGGCACAGATCGGTCCAGATTTGGATATAGCTGCCATATAGACCGATCCACCAATATAGGGTTTTAGGCCCACAAAGGCCACATTTATTATCCGATTTTGCCAAAATTTGGGACAGTGAGTTGCCTTAGATCCTTCGACATCTTTTTTCAATTTGGCTCAGATCGGTTCAGATTTGAATATAGCTGTCATATAGACCGATCTCTCGATTTAAGGTCTTAGGCCCATAAAGGCCACGTTTATTATCCGATTATGCCAAAATTTGGGACAGGGAGCTGTGTTACGCCCTTCGATATCCTTCTTCAATATCACTCAGATCGGTCCAGATTTAGATATAGCTGCCATATAGACCGATCTCTTGATTTAAGGTCATGGGCCCATAAAAGGCGCATTTATTGTCCGTCGCTGAGATTTGGGACAATGAGTTGTGTTAGGACCTTCGACATTCTTGCTGAATTTGGCCCAGATCGCACCGGATTTAAATATAGCTGCCATATAAAGGAGGCCACCGTAGGACAGAGGTTATCATGTCCGCCTATGACGCTGAACGCCCGGGTTCGAATCCTGGCGAGACCATCAGAATAAATTTTCGGCGGTGGTTTTCCCCACCTAATGCTGGCAACATTTGTGAGGTACTATGCCACATTAAACTTCTCTCCAAAGAGGTGTCGCACTGCGGCACGCCGTTCGGACTCTTCTATAAATCGGAGGCCCGTTATCATTGAGCTTAAAACTTCAATCGGACTTCATTCATTGATATTTGAGAAGTTTGCCCCTGTTACTTAGTGCAATGTTCATGGACAAAATTTGCATATGCATTGCATTTTGCATTTGCGTTAAGTTAACCCCTCGTCATATTTCTGCAATTTGGCCTAGATCGATCAAGATGTGCATATAGCTGCCATATAGACCGATCTCTCTATTTAAGATTTTGGGGCCATAAAAGGTGCATTTATTGTCCGATTTCGCCGAAATTTGAGACAGTGAGTTGTGTTAGGCTTTTCGACATTTTTCTGAAACTTTTTCCTGAAAGTCTTGGCCCCATTAAAGGTGCATTTATAATCCGATTTTACTAAAATTTGACACAGTGATTTATGTTAGGCTTTTCGAAATCCGTTTTGTATATGGTTCAGATCGGTTTATTTTTAGCTACTAAAAAGACCAATATTTTGTTATACACAATTGAACAATGACTTGTAATTATTATTGTAGTATTTGGTCCAAATCGGATCATATTTCAATTTATCTGCTATGGGGCATAAGGTATGCATTTTTCACCGGATTTTGACGAAAGGTGGTTTACATACATATATACCCGAGGCGGTGGGTATTCAAAGTTTAGCCCGGCCGAACTTAACGCCTTTTTACTGGTTTAGAATTTTTTTTAGAAATTTTGTTGGAGAAGATGATTTTAATTTGTGGAATATTACTGTAAAGAAGCAACCTGATCCATCCCTTGGTATACATTTCGAAATGTGGCTGAGCTTAGCTCGCATTTTTTGTTATTGCTCTACTAATGTGCACATGACTGGCATGGCATTTTCTATCCAAATTTAAAGGAAAAAGGTAATGGGAAGTATACATTCAGTGGTGATTATAAACATCCACTGAGACACACATTTGCATATGTGTTCTATTTTTTTTTTCCTAACAACCCTTTCGTAATTAAATAGCAGTCAATTTCAGCAAACAGCAGACTTTTCAGCAGCAAGTCTGCTACCCTGAAATTGCAGTACTACTGCTGTAATAGCAGAACTGGTGCTTCAATAGCAACAAAGTTAACTACTAATACTCAGCAGACAGTGTTTGCTATTGGGTTGCCCAAAAAGTAATTGCGGTTTTTTCATATAGTCGGCGTTGACAAATTTTTTCACAGCTTGTGACTCTGTAATTGCATTCTTTCTTCTGTCAGTTCTCAGCTGTTACTTTTAGCTTGCTTTAGAAAAAAAGTGTAAGAAAAGTATATTTGATTAAAGTTCATTCTAAGTATCATTAAAAATGCATTTACTTTCTTTTAAAAAATCCGCAATTACTTTTTGGGCAACCCAATATTTTCAGCAAACTTTCTTTTCTTGGGGTGTAGCTGAAAATTGTTTCTTATATTCACGTCAGGTTTGAAACTCCGGCTTCAAGCCTTAAGAACTAGGATGGTGCTTTATCTGAAATTCGCAATATTTGTAACATGATTGCTGCCAAATATTTTGACTTTTATAAAATTGCGGCATAATTATCCCACAAAGTTCACCATAAAAGCCCACTGTTTTATTCTATACTTAAGCATACCATTGTCGATGTATCTACGTAGGTATCTTCAATTGTTTGTTTGTCTTGTTGCTTTTCTTTTGAATAGTTTACGAGTTCAAGACCATTTGGCTTTCAATCAAACAAAGCCTCACAAAAGTTGTCTAAAGATGAAGTTCCATTGATGTTTTGTTGATATGTATTTTCCCCCTTTTTTGGGTGATTCTTTTTTACGATTGTTTGAAGAAGAAAAAAAAGAAAGAAAAATAACCGAAAAGTGAATAGGAAATTTTGTTTTCATTTTATGTCTGGCAAAAAATCAAATTCTATGGGGATTTTTATTTATTTTCTCAATAGATGTCAATTTTATTATTTTTAACGATGCAATGTCCACAAGGCATGTTGCTGGTCCAATTTAATTTAATTTCAATCAATGTGCTGCGTAAAAAAATTTGTGTATATATGTGGGTTTTTTAATAAGTCAGTGATTTTATGTATGAGCTAAATAGTCGATTTTACTAAATCCTGTTGTTTTTCTGATTATAATACAAAAATAAAGGCCACTTAATAAGAAGGTATGCCACCAATGTATTCAATATTTTCGCGAACTTTTTAGGGAACATCGATTGTTTAGAAGTTCAAAAGTTTTGAATGGGTTTATTGAAATGTTTTAAATTTTCAAATTATTATAAGCAGACGGTGCTTGCTGGTATCAGCAGACTAATTTTACTGGGTGGATGAGTCGCTACAGTCTTTAAAAAAGCTGTATGAATGTAATCTATCGATATTTTGGCCACTTTCCGCACAATGCCTTTTTTTAGCGCATCCATATTGGCATATTTTTATAACCACCATAGGAATGACTAAAATAGCATACCACCAACTAATCTAGTCATTCCTTTTGTAACATCTCGAAATATTCGTCTAACACCCCGAAAAGTATATATATTCTTGATCGTCTCAACGTTTACAGATAAAAATAATCTTGAAAAACAACAACTTTGGTCGAAAAAATAACTGCGAAAATTTGTTAATTTTCCTGCAACAATTTATTTTGAATCTCAACGACCCAAAGTATAAATTTGTTGTTGAAAGGTAATCTTTGCAAGCCAATATATATAACAACAACAACAACAGTATATCCATAAGCAAGACAAAAAATCAGCCAACACATGTGCTTTGCTTCGGGTGGTGGAGTTTTTATTTTCTTTGTTCGGCTCGCACATGATCCCATGTTTGGTAGTCTTGCACGCATCATCTAGCATGTCGACATCATCTTCTTTATGATGAAATAAATCCGTAAGTACTGCTGCACAGTAATAAGTGTCTAAATTTGTTTTTCCGAATACCAAATTCATATTTTTTTTTTTACCGAATTTTCTAAAATAAGTTTAATGAAAAAAAAAAAAAAATTTTTTTTTGGCCGACTCGGGAACTCGTACCTGTGTTTGCAAGTCATGAATGGCATGGGAGTTTAGTGCTCTACCTGTTATTTTAACAATAACCTCAACTAGCCATGTACGTCCGTCCGTCTGTCTGTCGAAATCACTATAACGCTCGAAATTTTGCACAGATACTTAATATTGATGTAGGTCATTGGGGATTGCAAATGGGCCATAGCGGTTCAGATTTAGATACAGCCTCCATATAAACCGATCTCCCGATTTGACTTCTTGTGTTCTGTTATGACTTCCAAAAACGGTCCAAATCGGTGTATAACCCTATAACTCTATTTGGCTGAAATTCTGTACAATGACTTCTTCCATGACCTTCAACATACGTGTCGAATATGAATCGGTTAAAAAGCCTGATACATCACCTATATAAACTGATCTCACGATCTTACTACTTTTGCCTCTAAAGGCCGGAATTCCTATCCGAATATTACAGGATGACTTCTACTATGGTCTCACAAATTCAATTCAATTATGGTCCCGATCGGACCGTATCCTGATATAGCTCCAATAGTATAGCAATTTTTATCCATTATCCTTAGGTTGCCAAAAAAAAGAAACCGGGCAAAGAATTCGACAAATTCCCGGCCCGGGCAAATTTAGCACCCTTTTTCTTGTTTAAAACTGTAGCGTGATTACTGATTATATTACCATCAAGATTAGGGTTATGAACCAAATATTTCTATATGAAGGCCACCGTAGTGCAGAGGTGAGCATGTCCGCCTATGACCCTGAACGCCTGGGTTCGAATCCTGACGAGTACATCAGAAAAAATTTTTAGCGGTGGTTTTCCCCTCCAAATACTGGCAACATTTGTGAGGTACTATGCCATGTAAAACTTCTCTCCAAAGAGGTGTCGCACTGAATTGGACTGCACTCATTGATATGTGAGAAGTTTGCCCCTGTTCCTTAGTGGAATGTTCATGGGCAAAATTTGAAATATTTGAGCTGAAACTTTGCACAGGTTCTTTTTTTGTCCATAACCAGGTTAAGTGCAAAGATGGTCTATAACGGACTATATCTTGATATAGTCCCCATATAAATCAAACCACCGATTAATGGTCTTAGGCCTATAAATGCCACCTTTGTTACCAGATTTTGCTAAAATTTGGGACAGTGAGTTGTGTTAGGCGCTTCGACAGCCTTCTTCAATTGGGCTCAGATCGGTTCAGATTTGGATATAGCTGGCATATAGATCGATCTCTCGATGTAAGGCCTTAGGCCCAAAAAAGGCGCATTTATTATCCGATTCCTCCAAAATTTGGGACAATGAGTTGATTTGGATATATCTGCCATATAGACCGATCTCGCGATTTAGGGTTTTGGACCCACAAAAGGCGCATTTATTGTTTGATTTCGCCGAAATTTGGGACAGTGAGTTGTGTTATGCCCCTTGACATTTTTTTGCAATTTGGCTCAAATCGGTTCAGATTTGGATACAGCGGCCATATAGACCGATCTCGCGATTTAGGGTTTTGTACCTACAAAAGGCGCATTTCTTGTCCGATTTCGCCCAAATTTGGGACAGTGAGTTGTGTTAGGCCCCTTGACATCTTTTTTGCAATTTGACTCAAATCGGTTCAGATTTGGATATAGCTGCCATATAGACCGATCTCGCGATTTACCGCTTTGGACCCACAAAAGGCGCAGTTATTGTCCGATTTCTCCAAAATTTGGGACAGTGAGTTGTGTTAGGCCCCTTGACATCTTTTTGCAATTTGGCTCAAATCGGTTCATATTTTGATATAGCTGCCATGTAGACCGATCTCACGATGTAAGGTCTTAGTCCCACAAAAGGCGCATTTATTGTCCGATTTCGCTGACATTTGGGACAGTGAGTTGTGGTAGGCCCCTTGACATCTTTTTGCAATTTGGCTCAAATCGGTTCAGATTTGAATATAGCTGCTATATAGACCGATCTCGCGATTTAGGGTTTTGGAGCCATTAAAGGCGCATTTATTGTCCGATTTCGCCGAAATTTGGGTCAGTGAGTTGTGTTAGGCTTTTCGATATCCGTGTTGGGTACAAGAACCCGACTTATTTCGAATTGGAACACTTTTGTATATAAAGTAAATTCAAATATACATTCATTTAGTCTACATTCAGTTAGTCCTGAAAAGAGGAACATAGTATATTAAGGTCCCAATGTGACGTTTTTTATGCAATAAAGCACCCACACACCATCAAAAACCATTCACCAGGTTCTTTTAAATCTATTTTAAGCTTATTCCGCCAAAGGTATCTACATATCGTAATCAGGCTACCAACAGTTGGGGCAAAAAATTCAGCGCACACATTTAGCAAACTCTACTCCTTATTTGTCACTGTACAACCTTCTACAGATGTGCCAATACCAAATCTCCCTACATTAATTGGGCTATTTAAAACTCATTTTCGTGAAATCCATTTGATATCTATAGAATTTCCTTGACGAAAAGGTCACACACTTCCCTTTACTTTCCAAAGTACCTAATGATGGATCAAATTATTTGTCATTTCACTTGGGCCAACAGCAAAAGAAAAGTTTATTTTAGGTTTTGGAAAACTCAATGACAAAAATCCAGGTAAATCATTTCCTTCCTTTTTTTGAGATGATTGATATTTTCGCCGAAAGGCGAAAAAGGGATATTTAATATTTCAAGGTGAATACCGCGTGGCATATCATTAAATTAATTTTCCTGATTGTAAGATGAGAGAAGTGCTTCTTTTGTGACGTCTTTCTTTTAGCTGTTGGCCTTTTTTGATTTCATTTGTGCTATGTACGTTGGTTTATGGTTTCTCCTTTGTTTTTGAAGGTTAGGCACGTGTTAATCCTACTACGAGTTCATCATTTTTACTTTTGGCGAACTCTGACTGTCTGTGCGAGCATTTGCATAATTTTCTGCCAACACTTTTGCCAAAACGAGAAAAGAAGAAAAATATGTTAACCAACATAGTTTATGGCATGTCTGAAGTGGATGACTTTGTTTTATGACCAGAAATTTCCATAGAAATTTTAATTTGTTTGAGAAAATCAGTTACTCTAAAAATTTTCAGTGAAGTCCATTAAACAAAATGGATGGAAAATTGTGTTTTTAATTTGTTTCTGCTGAATATTGAAATATGTAGATTTTAATTTGCCTTTGCTAAGGTAAAGAAGTGAAAATGATTTAAGTTCAGCCATGCTGAACTTTCGATATCCACCACCAAGCATACATTTATTAGTCTATTTTATGATAGCTCTACTGAAGCCATATCAACTCGGATCACACTGGTGTTGCCATATGCAAATTTTGCCCATGAGCATTCTATTAAGGGACAGGGGCAAACTTTTCACATATCAATGAGTGCTGTCCGATTCAAGTTTTAGGTTCATGGGCCTCCTTTTTAAAACCGAGTGCGAACGGCGTGCCGCAGTGCGACACCTCTTTCGAGAGAAGTTTTACATGGCATAGTACCTCACAAATGTTGCCAGCATTAGGGGGGAAAACCACCGCTAAAAATTTTTTCTAATGGTCTCGTCAGGATTCGAACCCAAGCGTTCAGCGTCAAAGGCGGACATGCTAACCTCTGGGCTACGGTGGCCTTCCATATGGCAACGCAACATTTTTGTGAGTTTTTTCAGTTTTTTAACTATAAACCAGTAAGGAAGGGTAAAAGTCCGACGGTGCCGACTGTATAATACCCTACACCTACCCTATAACTGCAATGTGGGAGCTATATCCAATTCTGAACCATTTTTGATGGATCTCGGCGAACAAAATTATGTTCAAACTGTAATAACTACGGTTGACAAATGACAACGTTATTGCAAATTAAACAAAATCTGACGAACATATATATGGGAGCTGTAAGTAATACTGAACCGATTTCTATGAAATTCACAAGTAATGTCGAGAGTCATTAGAAAATCCTTCCTGCCCGATTTCGAAAGAATCGGGTAATAAATGATAATTTTATTGCATTATTACTGCAAATCGGACGAACATATATATGGAAGCTATATCCAAATCTGAACCGATTTCTATGAAATTCACCTGTAATGTCGGGAGTCATAGCGAAATCCTTCGTGCCAAATTTCGGTTATTCGAAAATCGGATAACAAATGACCATTTTATTGTAGTATAACTGCAAATCGGACGAACATATATATGGGAGCTATATCCAAATCTGAACCGATTTTTTCCAATTTCAATAGACTTCGTCTCTAGGACGGAAAACACGCCCATACCAAATTTGAAGACGATCGGATGAAAATTGCGACCTGTAATTTGTACACAAATTAACATGGACAGACAGACGGACAAACAGACGGACAGACAGACGGACAGACAGATGGACAGACAG